>NW_008666742.1:16924-34431 GCF_000695815.1 Acanthisitta chloris | reverse complement strand
AGTGATGAGGAGTCAGCCAGCTCTTCTGCCCTGGTGGGGGTGACCCCATACTCCATCACAGTGTTTGAGATGGTGCTGCAGCCTGAAGGCTGTGGTCTCAGGGGCTGAGGACCACGCTCAGGATCATGCGTCACCATGACCACAGTCAAAATCTCCCCCAGGTGAAGTGTTCTGAATGCAGTTATCACCACTGAATGAAAAGAGAGCAGAAGGCCATAGGTATTTTAGCAACAATGAAAATGCTTCCCAGTGTCACCACTGTTATTTGTGCCTTTCCCTAGATGACCTAAGACCAAAAATTTTTGCAACTCTCCTGATCACAGACTCCCATGGAAGCTAGCCAAAAGCAGTCTCTAACTACACAGCCCTTTCCAGCACACTCCTACTTGAGACCAACTAAGTCCCCAATCCAGTTTAATTAGTGCTTCTCTGATCAGAGATGACTGCTGTTGAGTCTTTTAACATGCAATTGTACTTTGAAAAGTCACTCTGTGAAAATGGTGCTGTGAGGCTCTATGTTTGTTAACTCCCTTCTCTGGGCAATTTGCTCAGTTTATATGTAATGAATAAGTACCGTTCTGGGCTGCTGCCCAACCCAACTGGTCTAAAAGCCAAGCTGTGTCAGCCTTCTGCCAGGGCATTATCACCAAAACTAAAGGTTGCACCAGAAAAACCTCTTGACTTGTACCCTAGGAGTGTCTTTTTTTCTGTCACATTTGCATTTGGTCACTTTACCATAATCCCTATTTACCATAATCAATATCAGCATTCTCCATTCTTCTTGTTTCCAGCTGCTGCTGAACTTCACTGCTCCTGATTTCACCTGAATTAAATTTTGGTGCCATTTGTTCCACTGTCAATTTTCACCTGCGTAGTAGCTCCTAACTTAGCCATGATGGTTCAGACCTGTCTCTAGAAGTGACTGTTGTGTCAAGGCAAACAGGAGAGGACAATGGGGCTTGTTGTCTTAGACAGTATATCAGCCTTGCAGGTGGATGCAATCTGTTGGGTTAATTTAGCTCCAGGATGGGCAGCTGACACACCATGACAGGGCAAGTGTCTTAACCTGGCAAAGTGGTAGGACTATTATGGCAGGATGGCTTCTGATGCTTGTGCTGGCTTACCTGTATTCAGATCACAGACCTCACAGCAAAGCAGTGTGAATGTAACTGCTTTCCAGGTCTGGGGCTGGAAAGGATTATTCTGATCTCATAGCCAAATGGTGCAGAGGGGGGTTCTGCAGCAAGTCTGTACCTAGAGGAGTATCATCAAGTCTGGAGAGTAGCTACATTGTGCCTGTACAGAAAAGCAGTCATGTCAGTCACTGAGGAACTGACGGCCCAAAGTGTGGCCCTGTTTGGCCCGATAGCCTTCGAGTCTGAATAGGAAGCGCAGCCATCGCTGCATATGGAAACTTCATGAGTCATGGTAGGGCTTTCACTTAGGTTGCAACTTGAGTGAAGATGAGTGTGTTTTGCAGAAATAAGTCCTCTGATCATCTCTAGATAGGAGGATATATGAAGGTAAGGCTCATATTCAAAGATTTCTCAGTATCTGACTCTGTGCTCTTTGGTGTTTCTCTCTATGCATAGTGATGGGTCCTCCAGGATGAACACCCCTGTGGTGCTTCATTGCAGGCCTCAGTGGCCTGGAGACCTCCATGGCCAGTGATTCAGCTCTGTTTCCTCCAGGTTTTCAGCTGAGAGAAGAGCAATCAGGAGGCATGGGTGAGGTGCAATCCAGCACAGACAGTATGATTAAGTGCTCATCCTCAATACACCAAGGACATATCTCATGCAGAAATACTTTTCCAACATGACTTCTCAGTGTATACACAACCACCAGTCAACATATGTCAGTCCTGTATAACCCACAGCCTGGCTGTCAGCATCAGCCACTACAGACACACACTGCTGAGGGGCCCAGGTTTAATCTTCACCCGGTTTCAGCCTGGGAGTTATCACACACAATCACTGTACAATGGCAACAACAATTTACAGGCTGCAGGAATGTAGCCAGTCCTTCTCAGACCTGGGGCTGTCCTCATCTTCTGCCAATCCAGCAGAGGAGCTGCATGGAATCTTACCCAGAGGAGGCTGGATAAATCTCCTTGGCAGCTCTCAAACTAATCACACCATTCAGTGGATATTTATACTCTTTTTTTTTCCCCCTGGTTCTGAGTAAGTATTTCTTTGCAAAAACTCTGGAAGTGATAGAGCAGTGGCTGTGACATGCCAAAGTTCAACCCTCTCTGCCTACTGGAATTCCTTTTCCATGAACACATGTCACAAGAAACTGCTGCCCGGAGGCAACAGCAATATATTTCTGCTTTACTCAGGACTCTTATAGCTGATTTTTTTTTTAGTTCAGCATTTCTTTGGGTAATCAGGGTAGCCCTGAGACTGTCACTCTTCTGGATATCTTCTTCCACATCTTAATAATGCTAAAGCACAGGCGTAATCTGAGTAATGATCCCTTTCAATATCAGCTGCTACTTTTGAAGGTGTTATCAGTCCTCACTATGTTATTTTATGTTAGTATATTAATGCAATTATTCATTTATATTACTGCAGTTCTCAGAGACCCTACTGTGGATTCAGGACCCTTCTGCAGAAGTTGAGTAGCACTTAGCCATTTTTTGTAGCCTACTGTGATTGCCAGAAGCCAGAGAGGGGCATATATCTTGAAATAGAAACTATCTGATGGAGATAAGAATGAGCCTAATGTTTGTGTGCAAGACTCTGTTTTAATTCTTGAAGCTAAGGGAGGGACTCACATTGATTTTGGCTGCTGTCAGACTGAACATCTCTGGAATTGGTAGCCTACAGTTCTGTGGTCCATCCATTTGCCACAGTTTGTTAGGTAGGACCAGACTGATTCCTGTGTGTGTATCTAGTGTTCCTGCTGCGAAAGAGACAAAGACATAAGGCTTGCCTGCATCCCTCCCATGCACTCATGCCATGAGCCTTGCAGAGCCTCAGTGGAGCCTTGCTGTCTCGTGCCCTAAAAGTCAATGTTAGTAGATATTTAGAGAACAGTCTCAAAGTCATCAAAGGCTTCAAGTCAGCTGCCTGACAGCTGTTATCTTCAATAGTTGAAGCAGGGATTGTAACATGAAAAACATGTCTCCATAAGCTGTGCTTGTGGCTCTGGATTCACCCTGAACAGATACGAGATGTAGCACTCTCCCCAAAGTCTGCTGGTCAGGCAGTCACATCTGAAAAGAAAGATCCTTTCCAGGCTTTTTTTCATACATGACAGTGTTTGCTTTATTTTTAAAGTGATCTCCCTTAGCAGAGAAACAAAGACTATCTGAGTTTCTCTTGAGCTCAAGCCAATAGGACCTGACTGGCAATGAAATGACTCTTGCTATACAGACATCCAGTCCCGGTGCTTTAAAGACCACCTGAAAAATCTGCACTAAATCTCACATTTGCATTTGAATAAGTTTATTTCTTTGTCTAAAAGCTCTGATTTTTCAGTCTGCACTGCATGGATGTTGAAGCAGTTCATCACTGTTGCTATGAAAGTTCAAAGCCATTTATCTTCAATAAGGTTACTTGATGCAATTTCTAACAGCAAGAACCCCTCTGTCCTGGAGCTTTCTACAAGATTAAGTGATGTATTCAGATAGGCAACGTCTCAGGAGGATTTTCAGTACCTGGAAGACATAAAGCTCATTCTAGTTGAAGGATGGCAGGCTTTGCAATTGGTGTTTCCCATTTGCCTCCTGCTAAGGATTGTTAGTCTCTTTTTTGGATCCTGGCATCTCTTTGTGAAAGTACTGTGAGAAGAGCCATCTTTGCAATGACCATCAGTCCTCGTCCTTCTCTTGAAGATGATCACTGCCTGCTAATCCTTCGCATGCATGTTCTGGAGGGGCAGAGCCCAAAGGGAGATAAAAAAAGCTATGCATTAATCTATTGCCTTTGTGGAGAGAGAAAGAATGAGTAATTGTAGCCCTAACCAAGAGTATGAGGTATAGGTTTAATGTGATGTTTTGCCAAAGATTTTTTTGCATGGTTTTCAGCTAATAATTTCCTGTCTTGGTGGGAGCTATGCAGGTGAAAGGCAACAAAGCTGTCAGGTGTTAGGACTTGGAGGAATCACTATCAGCTGCAGGTAGCTGGGTACCCACCAAAACCGAAGGAGCTGTTGGGCAGGACTGGGGCTGGGTGTTCATCCTCATCATGCAGCAACATTATGCAGAACCCAGCTGATCCACTCATCTGCACTGCTCCACAGACAAGGCTCCCAGCAGATGAGAGACCATTTTGCCAGGTGGAATGTGCTGATATGAAGAGACACATCTCTGCATGGAGCCTTAACTCCCTGCTGTTTGCTTCTCCCAGGATGTCTGATCATTTTCCTGACAGCCCCTGCTGTGACCTCAGTCCAGGTGGTTTCTGTTGAGTAATGTTTCTGCCCGGAGGTTGAGCTCTGTCCTCAGCTCTATGTGTATGCTCTGTGCTACCCTGCTGTGAAACCCCCTTGTTTTCTGCAGGGTCATCACTGTGGAAGATGAATTATTTTTTTGTGTGAATAGTTCTGGTGCGGATACATGGCAATCTTTGTTTTCCACCCTTCACTCAGAGAGCGTGAGCATGCAGAGTTAACTGGATTTAAAAAAAAAAAAAAAAGATTAAAAACCTATGCTTGTGTCTGAACAGTTCAGAATCTGCAGCTCTTCCATGTGAGAAGGTGTTTCTGATCCAGTTGGAGAAGAAGTTCCTCGCTGAGTCTGTTCTGACAGACTCTTCTTTGATCAAAATGTTTTCCAGGTGTGTGTTGGGCTAGAAAAGCAGATGAATGACCTGCACTACAGTACTGTCGATTGGATTTAATTCCTCTGATGCACAAAACAGAGAGCCATGCAGCAGTATCTCACAATTTATTGCAAATTACTCATTTTGTTATAACCCTTTTATTGTCCAGAATTTACCATGTCTCCTTTCTTCGGTAGTTTACTGGCCTGTATTCATAAAGGATGGAATGAAACAGAGGATGTAATATCAAGTCCAGTGGGAAGAGGACTACTGCCCTACTTCTCACCAAGCCCCACGGCTGGCACTGGCACAGCAAGATCCTTTGTCATCTTCAAGATGATGAGACTCAGGATGCTTCAGCTGATTTATAAGGATTCATGGATATATGATGTGAGCTTAATTCATAATGGGATTGAGCTGAAAGCAGTAATGCTGTTTTACTGCAGATCTGACATTAACATTCACACTGTGTCTGATGGATAGTGCAGAAGAACTAAAGTCGGTTTTCTAGTGGGACTGGTAGCAATCCATCTGGCTCAGCCTGATGAAATTATTGTTGCAATTTACTAAACTAGGCACAAGAAAATCCATCCATGAACAGAGATATGTAAAAATCCTAAAAAACCCTCAACCCAAACTCAAAGCCAACATGTTGTCTGTGTAAAAAATAAAAAAGAAAACAAAGCCCAAAACAAAGAGGCAACACCACTGCTGGGTAGGTAGGAAAAGAGAATTCTGCAACAGCTGCATAGCAATTTTGCAAGACCTCATTTTCTCCTGCACCAAGTGAAGGGTACTTCCTTACTTCAGAGATGCAAGGCTGTGTTCTTCACAGGAAGGAAGAAATTTAGCGTGATTTGGTATAATACATTATAATGATGCAAAATATTATAGTACAAAATGAATTCTAGAAGTCCCAGTTTCAGGCCAAATTTAGGAAGCCAAGTTACAGCTGCCTTTCAACCATAAGCAGAGAGCTGTAAAAAGTGCTGTATTATGGGCACTGAAAGAGTGAATGTAAACCAAATTTCATTGTTGACCCTACTTGCCAACATTTTAGGATTTATGTCCTGCCATGCAGAATATTTGCTTCACCATTGCTTTATGGCAGTATAAGTTTGCTCACAGGTTTTGAATTATGACAGAATTAGAATTTTTTCTATGGTAGAAAGTCCTTAAATATACCCTTAAACATGTGAGCTTCATGTTGAGACACTTATGAAGGATGGATTTAGGCATCTATAATCTCATTTATCCCCAAAATGTGTCCTCCTTTTCTTTACTGGAGTCTTACTGGACAGATTTTCATCAGTACTCCAATGTATCTAGATTTCTGAAATCTCTGCCAGAGCTGGGTCTTTGCAGATGTGGAGAAAGCTGAGCAAGGAGGTTGCTTGGTTGGCTTCAAAATGCAGCAAGAACAGTTTAAACAATGGCACCCAGCAAACAAAAGCATGAGAAGGCAAGAAGTGCCATGGGCTCTGTAAGTCAAAGGGTGAAACCAAGGCTGAGGGCTTGAGAATGGGCTGAGAAGGGTAGCCACCAGACGAAGGTAAGACTGGAAAGGAAATGGAAAGGCTGAACTGTTGGTGTGGTCACAAGAAAGCTCTGGGAGAATGACACATGGGATGTGAGGAGGTTTGTGTTGGGGAGGTCACATTTCCACTATGCCTTTTGCCCCTTCAAAACCAGAGTGCTTGCAAGGGATGGACATGCCCATCCCAGGCAATGGTTGCTGTCACACTCATCCTTCCAGAAATACGCTGGTCCTTTGCCAAGGGCCATGACCAAAAATATCTTCATTTCAGTATGTATTTCAAGAACAAAAAGTGCTAGCTAATCAGAAGTAAATAGTCTGGAAAAAGTGAATAACCAAGGAATATACCTTCTCCTAGAGCTTGCGGTCAGGCAACAAAAGCATCATTACAGTTGGTCTCTATCTGGAGCTCAGGAAGTTTAAGCTAGAGAAACTGTTTTTATTGGGGTTTTATTACTTTTGCTCTGTTTTAATTCGGCAGCAGAATATTTGCTGGAGGAGCTGGAGAAGCCAGTTTCAGTCCACAAAAATGCCAATGATTTATTTATTGCTATCATTTAGGGAAAGGGCAGCATTTGCTGGTTCTGAATATTTAACATCCCAGGGAAAAAGCAAGCTGCTCTAAAGCCTATGTGTTCCAGTGAAGCACTGCAAACCAGCATGCCTCCCCTGGCCCCCTAAATTGAGAGCTGAGAGAGCTGTGAAGCTATGCTCCAGTGTATTCTTTCAAGGACTTTGGACCTCAGCTTGTGCGGTCATGAGCAGCCTGTTGAAGAGACCCTAGCTCCCTTCTGACCTGCTTTGAAAGTCCAGGTAAGGAGGAGAGGTTCATCTGTGTCTCAGAAGACATTACCTGCATGGCATTCATCTCAGGAAAATTGCAATTCATTTTACTTCATGCATCATTTATAATAATTCCTAGGAGAGCAGCGGGTGGGAGAGATCAGCATCAGTGTTTTTGCCTACCCAAAACTAGCTACAGTGAGATGCATTTTGAAAGGCTGAAGGTCTGCTCTTACTTTGCTTCCCTCCCTTCCTTGGTTTTCGAAGGGACTCAAGCTATGAGCCTCAGTCTCTGTATCTACTAACTGACACAATCTACCAGATGTTTCTTGAAAAAGCATTCAGGAGCAGCCAAACCACAGCCACACATGGGCAGAAGGGAAAACAGGAAAAGACAGTTTCCCATACTTCTCATGTGTCACACTCCCTGTAGAGCCTTCTCCTTCAACACTTCATCTACGGCAGTGGGATTTCACTGCTGTTGTTGGCTATGGAGGAAACAGGCCTGACTGCAGATGGGACCGAGTGACAGGAGATGGCCAACACCTGCCTCTCACTCTCCCCAAGGAGCCGTCTGAGGGAGAAGCTCTTAGAGAAACCCATGCCTTCTTGTGACCATCACTGTGAAACACCCTCAGCTGAAGAAAGGGATCATCATCCCTCACACCCCTCCCTCCCAGTGTGTATGGAAGGAAAAAAAATTGAGGGCTTTTTTTTTTTCAGAAGAATGCATTTCAAACCTCATAGCCAATTTGCAAACAGATATTTTGTCTATATTGTTTTAAATCAATATTTAGCAGCACAAACTGTGGGTCTGAGTGACACAGAATTCAATAGCAAGATCAGTACCCAGCTTAGGACCATCCTGGTACTTTATTTTCTGAAAATCTTTTTGAATGCTTAAGGAGATAGCTAAAAGGTTGAATGCCACAATGGCTGGCTATGGTTATATCCATTCTGTAGCCAGATCATCTAGCTTCCTCCCATTGCCCTTGACAATATAAGAGTGAGATTTAGCCATGCTCACAGTGACCACGCACTAGCTGTCATCCCAGATTTAATGCAGGATGAGGCTTCCCAGGCCCCTGCTTGGCAGGGGTGGTAATTTTTTCTTCTGAAGCTTTTGTTGTCTGGGTTGTGAAGTTGTGAAGAAGCTGAAGAAAGCTCTGAAACTGCAAGCTCCTGCAGGGCTTGGTTGTGACCACAGTGTAAGACTGAAATCACTATTGCTAATATGGAAACCTGAGTGCTCTTGTCCCTTAGTAGAGTCCTTGACCTTTCATCAGGCACAAGGTGAATTAAGCAGGCAATGAAATAAACATATTTGCATAGCATGCCCAGACCAAAGGTTTCTATGAGTCATTCTGGGTGCACATTTCATTAGCAAGTGTTGTTTCTGGTGCTGCTGGAGGGTGACAATAAACTGATAAGCCTCTTTAAAATTTCTCATAAAATTGTATTAACAAAATGGTAAATACATTACACAGAGACCGTAACCACGGGATGTTTACATAATGCCCACTGTGGACGAGTACTAAATCCCATAAAAGACCTGAGACCCCCCCAAAAAGTCATCAAGTTCTGGCTCTCACAAGGCAGCTAGAGCACCATTGTTGTTGCTGTTGTTCCTCCTCCTCTTCCCCCTCACATTTCAGCTTCTGTGTTGTGAACTTTGCTGGTAGTTATTGCAATTCCTATTGCTAGGCTTCCGTTGTCAGAAAAGAGTTGAGCCAGGGAAGTGTTCAGCACAAGGCAATCCCCGTCTGAAATGACAGAGTCAACACACTCCAGTACCGACCTGGGGGTCGCCTCCCACTTAAGGCGCCTCTGGTTCCTGTTGAGCTCCAGTCGGTAGGTGAAATTGTCGGCTTGGGTCGGTGTGCCGATCAGCATCATCGTGGCAAAGAACTGGGGGTGGCCTTCATACTTCTCCTGCTTCCTGAGGACCAGCAAAAACTGGTGGCCAAGGCAAGAATGCATGATGATCCAGTCCGTGGGTGCGGGCAGGTGCATGTCCGTGGCCAGGAAGACAATCTCTGCACCCTGAAGGATGTTGATGCGGTGGGTCTGCCTCAGGTGGGACACCACCACCTCCAGGTGCCCTTCCCATGGGCAGGAGAAGAGCGGGCACGTGCAGGGCACCAGCTGGGGGTCGTGCACTGCTTCGTGGTGATGGCAGGGAGGAAGGATGCCTTGCTCCGTGGACGTCTGCGCAGCATACTACAAGAAAAGAGAAATTACTCGTGATAGCAGATAGACCAGGAATGAGTGCAGATATGCAATGTGCACACCAGGTAGATATCAGCCACCTGATACTCCACCTAAAACAGCACTGGTGGGAATGCCAGGAACTCAGCACTCCGGAGATCAGAGTCAATCCTGGTGTGTATCTGCACAGCAGAAGGTGCTGGCAGTTGCCTTGCTCTCCAGGAGAAGAAACAAACCATTTGAGTCATGATAAGTCACTTCAAATGAAAATGATGTATGTGTTTAAAGAGTGATTTCATTAGTTCAGGGGAAAAAATCTGATTAAAAGGGAAAAAAACCCCAACAAAGCAAGGACAGCATGGGGCATTTTATATAGTTAAGAGTCTTGCTGCTCAGAACAAGGAAATGAAATATGTATGGCATTATTATTCTTTAATGAAACATACGGGCAAGTACAGGCATTTTCCCTGAAACAATAAGCTTTATAACATCCATAATTTGTGAAATAAAAGTCAGTTCTTATTGTATATGATACCTTCATTATTTCATTATTTTTTTCAGTCAATGTATTTGTACCTAATTGATGTGCTTACTGCCATAAATCTTAAATTCCTCTCAAAGGTGAATGGATGGCAAGTTTAGGACATTTTTATACTAAAGTAAATTTGGATTAAGGTAGGGCAGCTCACTAAAAAGGCAGCAGCTCTTGCAGAAGGATTCCACGTGAGGACTAGGAAGCAAATGGCTCTGCCTCTATCAAGTGAATGTTGTTGAAGAGAAATGAGTAAGTCTTACTCAACCAAAAGTGTATTCACATGTAATGCTATTCAGGAAGAGTAATGGCTCTCCACAATAACTGTGCATAGACAAACCCTAAGGCATAGGCATGCTGGTCATGATTCATCCTACCCAATTGTAAGCATTTACTTCAGCCACCCTAGATAGAAACCTGGTTACCTTGGACTGCCTCTGCAGTCTGTAGAGTGAGGCAGCCCTTCCAGTGGAGGGTTCAGATCTTAGCTGGCATAATTCACCATCTAAAGGTGACCCTGGCTGACGCCAGAGCGACTGAGGCTGAGATCCTGTCTGTCTAGTTGTACCTAAATTTTAGCTGTTTAAACATAGAAGGACATTTTTTCCTCTCTGAACTTCTCATAGAAGACTATCTCTCTTTTATCAACTAACGTCTCTTAGAAGAGTAGGTACATTTTGCTTTAACATACATTTTAGAAAGATTCATGTAATTCCACAAATACTGCCTCACATCCACTCATTTTAATATATGTACCCAAAATTATAGGAATTACATTATAGTTCTAACATCTAACAATTGTTCTCCATGCGACACCCAAGTCAAAGCAGGTTTAGGATTTATTCAGTTATTTTTGAGCAGAGATTTGTTTTAACCAGGGGAAAACACAATTCCGTATAATAGGTGCCAGATTTGATGCAAATGGTGCATTGCCTTATCTTTTTATGGATACTGTGATGCCTTTCTTGACAGCCTTGTTGTAAGCAGTTTGTCCCACCAGAACTTGCACTTTTGCTTTCCAGGACATTTTGGAAGCCAATCTCTTGGGAGAATTGTCCTGACACTCAGATGACCAGGGCTTCCCTGCCAACCAGGATGACAAATCCTGGAGCTTCATTCTCATTTTGCAGTAGCTGCCAAGGGACGTGATAGGCAGAGCAGGGTTGTGATAGCTGCTGCTGTGAGAAATTCATGGTTCTTCCCAGGGCTCTGGGTGTCAGAGGGAGCTGTTTCTTCTTCCTCTCGCATTTGATGTAAAGAATAATTGACTAGTTAAGCACTGATGTTGAAACTTGCAGCTTTTTCTTTGGAGAATTATTACTTCAATAGTACTGTTCTGCTTCTCCCTTCCACGTATCTTATTTGTTTTGCTGTATAAAATTCAAGAATATAAACT
Source organism: Acanthisitta chloris (assembly GCF_000695815.1). Taxonomy (NCBI): domain Eukaryota; kingdom Metazoa; phylum Chordata; class Aves; order Passeriformes; family Acanthisittidae; genus Acanthisitta; species Acanthisitta chloris. The sequence goes on along the minus strand of NW_008666742.1, from coordinate 23,209 downwards.
TTCCAAGAAGATAATGAATTGAGGACAGATAAATGGCTATCACTGTCTGGGAAATAAAACAGGTCATTATAAACTAATCAAGGTTTGTGGCTTTAGCTGTCTGCTTATCGCAGTAGGATTGCTGGTTCACACTTAATTTTACATTAATTTTTGCATCCCATTAGGATGAAAGTTATGGTTAATTTAAACTCTTTTTGGTGAAGGAGACTACTGCAATGGCAGATCGTAAAAACCTTTTTTAAAAAAATCCCTGAAATGCTAATTGCCTCATAAAATGAATTCTAATCTCCCAATCTAATACAGTGGGTGTGAGCAATTACTTTCTCTCACCAAACTGTTAATGCAACATTAGTGATTATCCTAATTAAAACTAATGAACTCGTACTCACATGCTGATAAACCTCTCAACCACTCGACAAGTTCCAGCGCTCTATCAGTTTTATTTAACTCCCCTTTTGGAAGATGAATCTTAAATTAACCTCTTGAATAACATTCAAAATTAGGTTTTGAAATGTGAAGCTTTATAGACTGTGTATAATTCTTCTCCAAAGATTACCAGAGTCAGAGAAACCATTTCCACTGAGGATGTAATTGAATTTAGAAATGCATTCTCCTAATTTGATAAGCATGGAGAGCAATGGTAGCTCATCCATCTAAACTGCATCCAAGGTAAGAAAATACAAGTATCTCCAAAAATCTTTTTATGACAAGCATGTTTCTATGGCTCAGGAACTGGAAAAATAAATTATAATGAGTAATTTATTCAATGTATCTTTCTTTAATTTGTGATTAAGTTTTGTGTGTGTGTGCAAATAATTGTGACATCTCACCTTTCTGAAACATTTCCATGTATCATTTCAGCAAAGGATTTCTGGTCTGACTTTGTTCAGTTCAGGTTTATTGAAAATTCTGGAAATCCAGCACAAACCACATGACCTGTTTTTATTCTCTGACAAGGGTGAGAACCATCTTCAAAATCTGTTTTCTGAGTTATTCAACATTCCTTTGTCTAAATCCTAAATTTGCAGTATTCTGAGAGAAACTCAGAATTTAATAATTCCCTGGATCTGTTAAAAAAAAAAAGTTTTAGAGAAAACTATTATTTCATTTTTAATTTTGAGATATGACTGTAACAATTAGGGTGCCTGTGCCCTTGTTGGTCATTCATAGGGCTGTGAATTTAAATGATAAAATTGAAATGCATTAAGGGGCATAAAATGGTTACCTTGAGTACATTTAAGTGTTTGAATAAATATTTATGAATATTTTTTCCACATTTAATCTGCTCCATCATTTACTTTCCATCATTTATTGCCCAAATACTTAATAAAATTAGATTTACTATATTGTTGTGTCAGTCCAGTATTATTCTCAATTATCTTTTAGCCTGTTGACCAATTTCAGCCAAATTGAACTGCAGGATAGAGGTCTCAAATGCTTTGATTTTCAACCATTTTTGTGAAAAGAAGCATCAGGGTAGAGAAGTATGACCCTTTCACATCTCCAGGGAGGAAAGACTTGCCACGTGGTCAATATTACACTGACAGATAGGAGAGAACCTAAACAATGGCAGTTTGATCCCAAATGTATTCTAGACACCAGAGAACCCACATGAGGCAGAGTCTTTATGAACAGGAGAAAAGACTTCAGTCAGAGTGCTCCTCATTAGGCACAACACAATCACACCACGAGGCACCAAACCGCAGGAAACCAGGCTCCACTGCTCACAGAAAAATTTCATTTTAATGATGCAGCTTATTACAGTGTAATTCTTCTCAAGAACAAGTGATTTGGCAAAGAGCAATTTATAAACACATGGTGCTTTTCTTGCAGAAAAAGAAGATGCCCCACAAGACTGTATTTGGACCTGGGACACAGACTTTCTGCTAAAAATGCAACAGACTTTTGATGTCTGAGGAGTAGGTGGCTAACTGAAGAATATCAGATCCTTTTACAGCCTGTGCAGAGCCCCAGAGGGTAATTCACTTGATCCCAAGATGTTCTGAAGGATTATCCCCCTGGACACTGCTTTCCACATGCAGCCAGGACCAAACCCACCCTCAGCACAGACCCACAGGTTTCTAAGGAGCAGAAGAGCAATGCTGTTTCAGTCAGGAAAGAGCTATACTACTATGGGCTTCTCCAGCTGCACTGGAGACAACACAGCCCACGGAGAAAGAAATGGATGCCTGTTCACATGAGGGTGTAAATCTGTGGCTCCCTACTGCTGTTACACCTCTAGTGACTTGATAGAAAATTCAGGAGAAGGATGAAAGGTAGATCCAAAAGGTAGTCATCTGAAAGATCTCCAAGAGGTAAAGAAGACAAACACATCTCTGAGTCTGCAGCTGCAAAGCTGAGGCACTCACCCCAGAGTGCTTCAGTACTGCTCCTCATTCTCTGAGGGACCTTTTGTAGCTGAACTAGCAAAGTCTTTATGTCAGCTATGGTAAAAATAGTGGAAGGAGGGGCAGCAACCCACACTGCACCCCTGCTGGCTGAGCGTGGCCCTGTGGGGTGCAGGCACAGGTTACACCACCATCCCTCAAGCCCTGCTTCTCTGCTGCACCTTGGCACAGCTTCAATGGGGAGAGTATAATGTGGCTGCTGCTCTGAGCAGCCAAACGTCTTGCCATTAAAGTCCTGACTTGAAAATGGAGAATTTGCCCAAGATAAACTGTGCAGGATGAGGGAAGCTTTGAACCAGTCCTCCCATCCCATGGGACAGGACCTGGACACTGATGACCAGGAGGAAAAGCAGAGCAAGTAGCACCACCACCACATTGTAGACGAATGAATACTGCTCAGATCTTCAGAGTGAAGGTGAAGTGTCACGTTTCTGCACTTTCCAGCATTCCCCAATGTTATACTGGGAGCCTGGATGCCTTATTCATACTTTTACTTCCTATAATGCACATAATATACAAATATCAGCCTTTCACATGCCTGTGAACAGTGCCAGGGCACGCCAAGAACATCCCAAGAAGGGACAGTAAGGACTGGTTCGCTGCCCGGTAAATAAGGGTTTCTGACAGCAGAGCAGGTGCTGCGAATAATCGTCCTTTTCGCAGACACTTCACACCCGTACAACTGCATTCTCTCCAGTGATCACACACGCTTTGCAAACACTCATTAATTCACCCATGCACTGGAATATTTGCTTGGGGAAGTCGGTGGTGTAGTCTGAAGGCCATCACAGTGGGGCTTCCGCGCAGGGTCATGTAGAAAACAGCAGAGATGAAAATAGAGCCATTGGACATGCCAGCGAGCCCAAAACAGAAGACAGTACTCCCTCTCTACCCCAGTGCAGCCTTAACACACCCTGAGGTACTGCACCCTAATCCTCCTCCCAAGAGAGAACCCTTATCTGCTCTTTCTGTGTATCTGAACTCTTTCCTCTTCATTCACAGCTTTCTCGGCTGGATTACAGGAGACTTGGTAGGAGCCATGTATGTTCATGGCAGCTGTCACCTTTGGTGGGAGCCAGGGGCTGAAAGGGGCTGTGCTCACACCCCTAGTTACAACCCCCTCAACTGTGCTAACACTGCCTCCTGCTGCAGCTGACCCCACTATGAAATACATTTTCCTGTTGTGTACAGCTTTGTAAAACTTACGTTGTTTGGGATCGCACCTGATTTAGGCTGACTTTAAAATAAATATTAAATCATACATACACTTACATAAACACACATACACATATTTATATATAGACTCATAACACTTACACCTCTGTTTCAAACGTTTCTGGGAATAGTGCAGTAGGGAAAACCACAGTTTTGTCCTGGTTAAGCCATTGCAGTATCGTTTTTACTTAGAAAATGGTAGTACTTGGGGGAACGGAAGCCATGCATTTTAACGATGAGCTTTTTAATACATTTGATTTTATTATTTGTTCTTGTGAAAATAGTCCCAAATTTTAGAATGCATATTTTTAATCAAAACTGTTTCTGTGAAGAGTTCATTCTGTTATGTATTTTTTAATTCCATGAGGCTCATTGCTGTGTCTGTCTCTGTGCATCACAGGCATCTGTCAGCTAATACCTATGATGTTGACTGGAAGTACAGTGACAGTATTATTTCTCACTTCAGGGTCAAAGGAATTTAGGCACAGAGAGATTAAATATTCAAGTGTATTTACCATATTTTGTTGCCCAGCTTATATCATCCAGCCCTTGATTTTTCATAATAGAATTGCCACCTAGAGCACTTGATATTTTCAAAATCCAGCCTTCATTAATCTCAGGTGCAGCTACAAATGATTAAACTATCTGCAGATCAAGTCTAAGACTGTGGCCACTTGAGCTACCTCACAGCTACTGAAACTCCTTACTAACATGCTACCACTTAACCTCATCTCCTCCACCACCTTATGTGTGTCAAGGAAAGATGCAGTCACCCTGTAGGTAAGCAACCTGGAAGCAAGCCATGAGAGCTCGGTAGATTTTTGACTTTGGCCTAAAGATTTCTGCAGGAAAGGAGGGACCCAGGCCTGCAGCTGGGAGAGGCTTTGAGTGAGTAACTTTCAGAGTTCCTGTTGAAATAAATTGCCATTTTCTTTGCCAGCAAAATGTCCCATTTATTTAGTTTTCTTACTGTCTTCCTCCTGTTCCTTGCTTTCTCAGGGTCTGATTACTTCTCATCGGTATGGGAACTGCCTCCAATAATTCTCTAATTCTCAGCTTCTTTTTGCCTCACAAAAGCTTTGCCACCCACTAACATCCACCTCCACGTTACTTACACCCACCACACAGGGACAGATGCTCAAAAGAACTATAAAGGTGACATGAAGAAAGTAGTGAGTCTTTTAATCCTGGTCTTCATTTAATTTATCTTCTGCTCTTTTTTAATATGCTAATGAGATTTTTAAAATCTCTCACATGAAAGAAAAGAGAAGAGAAAAAAACCCCAACCCCCTCAGCCTATTTTGTCAAAAGCTCTACTTTCATATCTGAAATGAAGAAATCCAAGCCAGGGCTCATGTTGGGGATTTATTTAAAATTTTAATTACACAAAATCCTGTTCATTATGAATGCATCAGTTGAATTTCTTAGCTACTGAATATTAGTTGCAGCTTTGGCAGTGAAAGGATTTGTTTTCCCTACTATCAAATGGCAGTGAGAGGACAACTTCAAGCTCATTTTGCTAATCTCACTTTGCAACATAATCAGCCGTGACTTGGTGACACAGCACACAGGATGTGTTAATGGCTGTCCTCATGCTAATTACACACCTCTGAGTATGCAGAGAAAGTACTGCTTTAGTACATGTCTGCACTGTAGCACACTTCTCTCTCTCAGACGAGCCTGAATTTTAGATGAAGCCACATATATTTAGAGGTATTAAGAAAAAAATTTTTTTTTTCTGTTAGATGTTACAAAACTATGCTACAGCATTTTAAATGTATCCCAGATGGAAAGAAAGACGTTATTCTCAAATTAGATCCCCTTGCTTTCTTTTCAAAACCCATTTTCTCAGCTTAAACTGTCATGCAGTCTTGAACTGCAACAAAAAATAATCAAGAAACTTGACATTCTTCAGTATAGTGAAATCAACGTAATTATAAGGACATATAAACAGAATCCATACTAAAGCTCTTCAGTCCCATAGATGCTTTCTGAGAGACACCTGTGGAGACACTGGCAGGGTGGAGCAAGGTCATGCACTCCAACTCTCCTGCTTTAAAGCCAAGTTTGACAAACCCTTCCCAGCCCAGATGGGAGAACACTGAAACGTCCCATGTTTCAGACTGAAGGGAGATGCACCACCTTGCTGACCCTCAGCCAAGGCTGCAGCTGGGCCATGGACACCAGGGCAAATGATCTTGGTTTAGCTGCTGTGTCTAATGGCTCTCACCTGAGGTCACTTTCTGTGCTCCCTTTGAGGAATCAAACACAATGGGTAGATATAAGCAAAACCATGTGCATGGGCACTTCCTGTGGAACATCTGGCTCAGTTATTTGCTAGCCAAATTAAATGAAAAGCATGGAGATAAAATGGATGAAATGGAAGCACCTGGACCTGTGGAGATCTAGCATGTTGGCTAAATCACCTACTCTGGGGTAATAGCCCTATGCCTGCTCCAAGGGCTTAACTAAGGATGAATCTTAGATTTAAAGCTGTAACAACCGAAAATAGGCATCCTGGCTTTGAGTAAACACCATAAGAGACCATGACTGTGGGAACAAATAGGACCAGATATGCTCAGAGTGTGCAGAGCATCCTTTCTCAGTGCAGGTTTATCCTGCACCCGTGCTCACTACCCTCACCTGCATTGCCTTTCCCTTC
>NW_008666742.1:15084-16894 GCF_000695815.1 Acanthisitta chloris | reverse complement strand
TTCTGAAGGGCTTTTATTATGAATGAGAATAATAGAGGATAATAAACTGCTCCCGTTCCCCAAGGCAAAGTGCACAAGTGTGCTCATGTCAGTACCATTTAAGCCCTTTGCAGGACACCCAAGAGAGGAGCTGAATTGAGGCTGTTTCAGTGGAGCAGGAGCTGATGTGCCTGATGTGACCATGGAGGAGGCAGAGACAGAATCTGTCTCTGTCACAAGGAGCTTCCCTGGAGGGTAAACTGTTAATTGGGCTGAATCCAGACTCTTGGATCCTGAGCTATAGCTGCTCTCAGCAATAGAGGTGGAAAGCATGGGCAGCTACAGGACATAAGTAGTTTTCCTCCTCTGCTGATATTTTAGAGATAATCAGAACATTTCCATCTCTGGTTCCATTCTGGGAGAACTTGAAGCCCTCTTCTGGCAGACTGTCCAGCCTCACTGAAGGGCTGGAACCATTACAGATTTGGAAAAAAACAAGCTGGAGGGTGGTACATGCCCTTGGGGATCTGATTTGCAACTCATATTCTCTGCTGTATTTTAGGACTGCTCACAATGCAGTGGTAATAAACCATAATGCAGTGTATTTGGTGCTGCATTGCACTGGGGCATGGAGGTGTTTACCCTCTTGTCTCTGGACTAGAAGAAGATTTTATACCTTGTTTTAATTAAGGGTGATGCCTCTAAACGCCATCCCCTTTGGCCACACAAGGCAAGTATCAGAAGCCAAGGCACACACTCTCAGCTCTTTCTCCAGAAGGGCAGGGTGCAACCACTGTTTATCACCAGACGCTCATGAAGCACTGCTGATGGTGGCTCTGGGTGATGTGGTGAACAGCCTGCATATGTAAAAAGAGATAATCAAAAATGTAGAATTATCGGAAGATTTGTTTCATCCTTTATCCACGTTGTATTTCGGATAAAGCCTCTTAACAAAGTGCAGAAACATTATAGGCTTTAACTAAAAGCAAAGTGATAAAGTAGTTCCAAGCTGCATCTGCTCTGTCTGATAGGGAAGGCAGAGTTCACAAGAGCCCTCTATCTGACCTGTAGATTTTGTGGTTTGCACTCACACTGAAAGAGAAATTAATATGGAAAAGAATAATAACAAAAAAGCAGAAATGATTGCCCACTGTGCTCATAAACTTACAGTTCAGACTGCCTCTAATAACTCATCATCTGATATTCATTTACAAGTTACTACAGTAACAGCATGTCTCCAAGAGAAGCAGATTTGCCAGTGTCATCTGAGATAATTAGACCAAATCCACCCTGAGACAAGCAAAATTCCCCCCTTCCATCAGACAACCTCCAGCTTTCACAATTATATGACATGTAAATCCACTGACTGCTCTTTCAGAAATGCACCCTAGAAGTGCCAAATGACAGCACAAATATTACTGGTCTGTTGGAAGGAGAGAAGGGATGAGGTGGTGGTTGTTGAACAAGCCTGTATCGTGTCTTGGTGGGTCCAGTGTCTCCAATCCCATCTACACACCCTTCCTGTCCAAGGATCTGCTCTGTGGTCTATGTCACATTGCTTTTGCAGGTGTTACAGCATAATGTGCAACTAAGCCTGTGCTAGGCAGATTGCAGCTGAATGCAGATGCTGGGCTGGGGCTATGTAGGTGGAGCAGGGAGAAAGCACAGGGCACACAATGCCACCAACCCTGTCTCTCTGTCTTGTCTCATAGGCTGTGCCTGTGCCTACATCTCTGTAGCAGTCACTGAGCAATGTATGGGCCACAAGACACTCCTCTTTTTTACTTAAGACCTTCTCCTGAGAGTTGTGTCTGAGCAAATGCAAGAGCAG
>NW_008666742.1:14349-15064 GCF_000695815.1 Acanthisitta chloris | reverse complement strand
CATTGCTGGTACCAGCAAGCAATGGGCATCTCCAACCCAACCACAATGGCCTGGTATGGTGGGGGTCATGCTCAGGTTTCAGGAACATTAAAGAGAAGAGGGGGAAGTAAATTGTCCTGGGCTCAGAGTAACTCTCCATTCCCCTACATATCTCTGCCACTTCTCCACTAGTGACTCAGCTTGCTCTTGCTTTGGGTATCTGCAACGTGAGCATGATGTTGACTGGCAAAAGTCACCCTTGTTGTAAGACAACCCAAAAATTCATCATTATTCCACTGCCAGCTGAAAGTGTGTCTTGAGTTTGTGTAGACTTAAAAAAGGATAAAAAAATGCAAAACAACTCAAAAAACCCATGTGAGCTGTTAGCTTTGGGCATGAAAAACAAACTGCAAGTCTGGGGAAATTTATTTAGTGTGTGTAATGTATGCAGATGCTTCATTGATATATTCTTTGCAGTAAAGAAAGGGACATTTCTGTGGGAACATTCGGCTTGTGGCACAAATACTTCTTTTAATTTTGTGCAAATCATAGCCTGTTCCTTCTTCTTCCTCCCCCTCAAATTCTCAAAGAACAGTTCTTCTAGAACTTTTTTTTTTTTTTTTACATGGGGAGGATGCAGGTGGAAAGAAAGAACAGAAAGGGAGGTTCAGCTTAGCCAGAGAAGACAATGTTCCATCCCTATTAATAGAGTGAAAGTTTAAAGGGTCTTGTTGAA
>NW_008666742.1:0-14310 GCF_000695815.1 Acanthisitta chloris | reverse complement strand
ATTCCTGCTTGCAGAAAGCTACCATCGATTCTGTCCAGGAGAGGTTGAGTCAGTCTCCATGCTGTGCCTCCTGAGGAACCGCCCTTTTGGGATGGGAATCCCCTGGCATCCCCTAGTCTGCTAGCACCTCCACTCTGACCTCATGTGCCACCAGCTAGGGGAAGCATAGAACCACAGAATCACAGAAGATTTGTGGCTGGAAGGGACCTTCTAGTCCAACTGCCTTGGCATGGGTAGGGACATCTGTCACTAGACCAGGTTGCTCAAAGCTCCATCCAACCTGGCCTTGAACACTTCAAGCAATAGGACATCCACAACTTTTCTTGGTGGTCTGTTCCCGTATCACACCACCCTCACAATAAAGAAATTCTTCATTATGTCTAATCTAACCCTGCCCTCTTTCAGTTTTAAATTGTTACTCCTTGTCCTGTTACTGCAGGCCTTGGTGAAAAGTGTCACTTTATCTTTTTTATTAGCCCTCTTTATATATTGAAAGTTTGCAACCATATCTCCCTCAAACATCTCTCTCCAATTTAGAGGTAAGAATATCATAGGAGATCATATCAAAGGCCTTACAGAAGTCAAAGTAGATGACATCTGTAGCTCTTCCTTTGTCTGCTAATGCAATCACTCCATTGAAGAAGGCCACTAAAGTAGTCAGGCATGATTTGTCCTTGGTGAAGCCACATAGGCTGTCTCTAATCACATCCCTGTCTTCCATATGTTTTAACACCTTCCAGGAGAATCTGCTCCATGATGTTATCAGGCACTGAGATGAGGCTGACTGACAGGATATCACTGGGGATGTCAGTATTGTGCATGGGGAAAACATGAACAATCAGACATGAGAGACCCATCACCCAGCAAATCTGCTGTCCCTGGAGCCTAGTTATTTTTAAAGTCCGGGACGTTCTTGTTGGAAAATCATTGGCACAGACAGTGCAGGTCTGGCTGCAGCACCACAGGCTCTTTCTAACAGCTTTGCTGTCTCTGGTCCTCCATCCTAAGATTTCCTATTTCAGTTTAAGTGTAGCACTGGAGAAAGGAGGCAGAAGGGCCACATTTCTAATACAATGCTATTCTCACACTTCAATTTCCCTCCTCACACCCTCACTTGCTGTGTTGGAAGGTTTTATGCTTTAACTTCAGCCAGGTCCTCCTCATGCAGGCAGTTTAAGACATGTTCTTATAAACTTGTCAGGCTGTACAATACTACAAAACTTGCACATCATAAACGTGAATAATTTTACAACTATTCTGATACACTTATGGGTTTTGAGGATTTGAGAGTGGGGTGGATTTTTATTTATTTTCAGCTTTCTATAGAAAGCTTTTTATAGAGCTTCTTGTGTGACATGTTATTGAACAAGATGACAGACCACTCATTTCATCACATCAAAGGCATTTCAGCCTTTCTTTTCACACGACAAACTTCTCTCCTTCTTCCCAAAGGGCAGCAAGGAGGAAGCGTGTTTTCTCGGGGATGGGACAATGAGAGAAGATCTGCTCCCTGTCTCTCACACTGCAGTGCTGCCTACCTGCCCCCTGTGCGAGAGAGGGCAGTAGCCTCACCACCCTCTGAGGCTGCTCTCAGGCCACAGAGATGCCTTCTGCAGTCCCTGCCCCTGTCGGGATGTGACCCTGGGGTGAAGAGCATGGCTTTTTGGCAAGGAACTGCCCACCCCTGTGACAACCTGAGCCTGTCAGGGTGGTCATTATATCACCTAATGGTTTCATATAGGGCTAGAAGAGCTCAGGGCAGCCCTCCAGGATCAGGCTTAACAAACAGGAATGGCTGTGTGGTGTTTTGTGCAGCCTGTTATGCCAAAGGCATGAATCACATGTGCATTGACTGCAAGAGAGACACCCACACTCCCATGAGGAACCACTCAAGTGTTTCTTCAAGTTCACCAGCAGCTACTTGTTCAGTGAACGCTGTCTGACACCTTCATGCCCCTGTCAACATAGCTTCCATCTCTCTTTTAAACCCTTCATTTCCCCCTTTCCACCCATACAGTGATGGCTTACCCCCTGTAATTTTCAAATCCACAGTGAGTCCATGTAAATTCAGAATAACATCTTTTAGACTCATGGGGCTTGCTAAGACTTCAAGGATAAGGATGGCACTACTTAGCAGAAGAAACACCTGTGGCAAACTGGATAAATTTTGGGTGGGATTTGTCTCATCTAAATGTGTATGTCTAAAAGACAGGTTCAAGTCTGACCTACTCACCTAAAGCTCCCTCAATAATGGAGACAAGATGTACCTCCACAGAGCAATTCATCATCCCTTCTTGAACTTGTCCATCATCAGGGGAAGATGAAATTACCATCCTGTAGGAGATGTTCACTTCTCTTCCTTGGCTAGAAGTGGAACTGGGGTTACTGGTCCAGAACTGGACATCAGACTTGAAAAGTTACACCATGTTCAATGTATCAGGAAAGTCACAGCTCTGAGTAACAAGGGTGTCAGGACACAGCCACTGTGACATTTTAATGGGTGATTATGAGCTGCCTATTTGCCTGATGCAGAAAATCCCTTGAGCTGACACATTTTCTTCCCAGCTAAGTTAAGGGCTGGCCATCCTAATTTTCAGGCCTCTAGATTTAACAGTGAAATAAAACTAATTTACAGCTCTTGCCATTAGGAGTAAAAATTTTCATCTCTGTCTTCTGGGTGAGAGGCACTATAACAGATGAATGATTACTGACCCATGATACCTATTAGAGATTGCAGTTGGGTCATCTCATTTGTTGTTTTAACACAAGAAATTAAGAGCCCTAGCAGGGCTGTCACAAAAATTGAATTGATAATGAGATGAACACTGCCTTTACCAGAGGCTCTTTCTAGAATTACATGCAGCAAAAGCTCAGTGATGACAGGACCTTGAGCTGTGGGCCCGAATTGTGGAGCCTGGTAGGAGTTTCCACTTGCACAGACTTCCTCCCATTGCTGCCTGAAAGTGCAACCTAGCTGCCACATCCTGGAGTTCATACAGACAAAGGGCCAGTTAGCCATGTACTTGCTTGGCCCTTTTCCCTCTATCATTGCCTGCAGCTAAATTGCCCAACAAAGAGGTTTTGAATCAAAAGGAGGTAAGTGGATAGGACAATTTGCTCCCCACAGCAGCCGCCGTGACAGACTCCTGTGTGCTTAGTCTGATGCTGATTGAAGACCAGTCCCTGCTGCCAGGTAACAAAGCTGCTCCCCTTCAAAAGCATCGTCAGTGCAGGAAAACAAATAGCTTTCATGTTCTGGGGGAAGTATTGAAGAATGTCATGGATAACCTGACACTGAGTTGTGTGAAGGCAAAATTAGACTCTAGCTGTCCTGCAGAGTCTCAAGCATATATTTGGCTTCTGCTCAGAGCCTCCTGCCCCTAGAATGTGGAACCCATATATCACACATATGTAGCTCAGTACCACATCTGTCCTGATCAGAGCCTGTGCTCCAGCTGCACCCTGGATCAGAATTTCCTGATCTAGCATCATAGCTCCCCTCCCTGCAACATACACTGTCTCACCAGGCTCTCCCCATTGTGTGACACAGTGCCCTGGCATTGTCTCATGTATTGAAGGAAAGAAAATTGCAATAATGTACCATCACTTAATCAACTAGCAGCTGGTCATTAGTTGGCTAGTTGTTATTTTTTGTCTAACATAAGATGGAAAACTGTCCCATTGCTTTTCATTCATAGATGTCTGCCTGTACTCTGTCACAGAGTGCATCCACAGACAAAGTACCCAGAGCAATATTCTACCCTTACATGGCGGAGTTTTCAGCTTGGCACTGGATGGGAGTAAATCAGAGATACTACTTCTTTTTTCTACAGCTAAGCAGGATAGCTGATTGCCCTGTTGTCATGGGCTCAAGGAAGCCCATGGAACAGGAGTCTAGGGAATGTTATGGTGTGAAGCTATATGACAAAACCTGCTTCAGATTTAGACCATAGCCCAGAACTTAAATCATCAGTGAAAGACTTAATATCTTCACTGTTTTCCTCCATCCACAGCCACTTAGGCCAGTCCACTCCAGCACAGAACAGGGCTGTATAAACACAGATCCTCCACCACTACAAATGAGAGACACCCAGTACTCACCAGTTTAGGATGAAGATAATTAGCCTCATCCCTGCTTGATGTCTTGTCAGACTGGTGAGAGCAGCTAACATCAGGGCAGGCATAGAATCATAGAATCAACCGGGTTGGAAGAGACCTCCAAGATCATTAAGTCCAAACCTACCATGGCACTAAGTGCCACATCCAGGCTCATCTGGAAAACCTCCAGAGATGGTGAATCCACCACCTCCCCAGGCAGCCCATTCCAGTGCCTGATCACTCTCTCTGCAAAAAATCTCTTCCTAATATCCAACCTAAACCTCCCCTGGCAGAGCTTGAGTCTGTGCTCTTTTGTCTTACTGCTGCTTTCCTGCAAGAAGAGACCAGTCCCCACCTGACTACAACCTCCTTTAAGGTAGATTTAGAGGGTGATAAGGTCTCCCCTGAGCCTCCTCTTCTCCAGGCTAAGCAACCCCAGCTCCCTCAGCCTCTCCTCATAGCACTTGTGCTCCAGTCCCTTCCCCAGCCTCGCTGCTCTTCTCTGGACCTGCTCCAGCACCTCAATATCCTTCCTGAACCGAGGGGCCCAGAACTGCACACAGTATTCAAGGTGTGGCCTCACCAGCACCGAGTGCAGGGGCAGAATTACCTCCCTGGTCCTGCTGACCACACTGTTCCTGGTCCAGGCCAGGATGCCATTGGCCTTCTTGGCCACCTGAGCACACTGCTGGCTCATGTTCAGTTTTCCATCTATCCAAACTCCCAGGTCCCTTTCTGCCTGGCTGCTCTCCAGACATTCTGTCCCCAGCATGGGATTGTTATGGCCAAAGTGCAGGATGTGGCACTTGGCCTTGTTAAACCTCAGGCAGTGGAGAACCTCTTTCCACAGAAAGTGCTGATGCAGTTATAGTGGGAAACCTCCCACTCCTTCTGTCGCAACAGTCCCAACTGAAACATCACAAATGCTCTTTCCCCAGAGATGCTTTGTCTTTCTGGTGGGCCTGAGGTCAGCATTGCAAAGGCAGACCTGCAAGTCGCATCTCCACTTTGCTTCCCACATGAGCTTTCTCCCCATTTATTCCGGCTGCTTGTTTTATGTGAAGATCTGCTTAAGCTTCTGGGTTTGCTCCAGCACCATTCTCTAAAATTATGTCAAGTATTGATTGGTAACAAATATATTAAAGGGCAATGTTATTGAAGATACATAAAGTAAATGGTGAAGCTGGTCCATGCTGCTTTCTTCCTTTCACTCTGTTGCTGTTTATCAGAATGGCAAGCAGCAGTAGCAAAGATTCACAGGACCTGAATCAGCTGCAGCTTAAACTGACCAGAGATCATCGTAGGTTATGGAGAAGACTTGGTGTTGTGTAAAATAGCTGTGGGACTTTTACTGCTCTTGGGTACAGAGTAATTATATAAATGGTCTTGTGAAATGAGAATTGTTTAAGGGAAAAACCTTGTAATTCAAGAATCTCAGCATTGTGGTGATCTGCCATCCTGATCTCTGTTTCATTTTCACTTATTTTCACTCAGTGTTTAATTTACTTAGAAAGGTGTCAAGCCCTGGTGAGAGTGATGGCTAACTTCCATTTTTCAAGTTGTGCAACTTGGGCAGTGAATTAGAAAGGACAGTAAGAGAACAGGAAAGGGGAGAGGAAAGGGCAGACAGAGTCAACTCCAGGTGATGGATGTTAAGATTACGCTGATAGAAGATGAGAGTGAATGCTTCAGGATGAGAAATTGAGGATAAAAAGTTTTAAGAAGAATTTTTTATTAAAATATGCAGCAAGGTAAATGACAACTCCTCCATAACATTCAGATATGAAAATGAGGATCAGTGACAGCAGCATCATGGAATCATAGAATCATAGAATCAGCCAGGTTGGAAGAGACCTCAGTACACTGAGCACACTGCTGGCTCATGTTTAGCTTTCTGATTTGCAAATGCCCTTTTGTTGGAGTTCCTTGCTACTGACCTTACACAGCTGACTGCAGTTAAAGGAAGACTATGAAATAACATCAGGATTTAGTTAAACCATCTGAAGCTGTAGAGTGGAAGAGCTACAGCTGAACTTCTTTCTCAGTTTGGCCTGGTGTTTTCCAGATTCTAGTATCTCTTGGCTATTTCTTTCCAGTCTGTAAGGGGAATTGAGGTCAGACACAGATATCTGGTTTTCAGCTCCTACAGTCAGGTGAGATGAATCCCACCTTGCTCCTGCTGCTGAGATTCCTGGTCACCTTCAAGGCCTTTGTCTCTTCCTGATCCACCTATCTAGCCCTGCACTGGCTTGTCCCTGCGTTGCCTCATATGTGATCCCCTTGCTGTATCCACATCCTTCTTTAGATTAGTGATTTTATTAATTTAGGCTCTCTTAGTAACATCACTGTTTTTCCTTGAACTCTGCCCTAACTGAGCCATGACACAGGACCACTTTAAACCTAGGCTGCTTTCAGGATCTCAGCTAGCCAGGTGGAGTATCCCCGTGCTCTCTCTTTGCCATATGAAGATGTACATTGGCATCAACCATCTAGGTGGTAAACTCTATTCCACCTGGTCCCTCATGTGAAAGACTCTGTGTGACAAAGCAAGCATCTGTGTTTTGACCATGGCTTGCAGCCTTTAAAGGGCAATGGGACACAGGTCTTATATACAAAGTCTAAACTGCCAAATAAAGGAGTTCTAGGGACAGATCTTAGTCCCAAGCTCAGCTGACACAACCTGGCTTACAGATGTACCCTTGTTGTCGAGAGACAGGGTGGTCTGAACCTATGAAAAGTAAAAAGTGGTGCAGGTGATCAAGGTTTAGACCTCAAATCCAGACCTCATCCCTAATTTATCAGCCTAAGCTACTTTTATACAATTGAATAAACCAGGTCAGGAGCCATTCCTGGGCCCTGAGGACAAGTGGCACAACTTCTGTCCACATGGTTCAACTTGCCTGTCACACAGACCAGTTTCTGCATTATGCCTGGTGGAAACAGCCCTTGGTCTCTCTAAGACAATTAAAGGGAACACTTGCTGGCACGAGGAAAATCCAGGAAGAATCCTGCCCATCACCCTGCATGGATGATTGCAAGTTGGTGCTGTGGCCTTGGCCTGCTGTGGCTTGGTGGATACAGCCATATCTGAGTTTCCTACACATAGAGGTGGCTCAGTGTGTGCAGGCGAGAGGCAGAAATTCATGTTGGGGTGTTCATGTGCTGCTTCACAAGCCCTTGAAGGTTAATGGTTGCACAGAGACTGTCAGCCTTCAGGGACATCTTTTGGCACCTTTCCTAAGCACTCGGTCATTTGGAAGTGAAAATAATAAGCACTTTCCTGTGGAAAGCTTTTTTTTTTGGCATCTTATGTCAAGATGCAGTTACATGTCAGCTACGTGTTTGTTTTCATAAGGCGCTATGTAAAAAAAAATCTCTTCCTTCAAGTGCACATTTTGTCAGCAGCTCTTTTGGATGGATTTCAACTCCTCAGCTGTACTGCATCTCTTCTATGTCTAGAAGAGGGCATTCAGGTTTTACCTTCCCTGTCAGCTGAAGAGTCACACCACTTTGCAAACTGCCCTTGAAATCAACGTGGTTGCTATATTAGAAATACTTAGCACATAAATTGTAGGACATGAGGCAGTGCATGTAACAAGGCATGATAAGCATGCAGCAAACCTGCTGTACAAGCTCATTTCAAAATCTAGCACAGAGTCCTTGCTCTTCCCCTTTCTTGGTTCAGAGCTTTAAGGAAGGGTGTGCTTGTAAGGGTATTCACCCCATCCAAACTAGTCAGTCAGAAATGGGGCTGAGCTTTCTCACACACTGTGTATTTTTAATGCTAGTATGCCCACACTGCAGGTTTGATAGTAAAATGAGCTCTCTCACCAAATTTGTGCACTTTTGCTGAATCTGAGGATGTTACAGGGTAGATGGTGGTTAAAGAATAATAAAACAGGAATGGAAGTGTCATGCCCACATTTCAGTAGGTGTCTCCACAGGGCTTGAACATGTACACAATGATGAACAATTATAAATGGGCACCTTACCCTGGAATAGTGTGACAGTGAGGGAAAGAACGGGAACTAGCTGTGCAAATTTTCATATGCCCAGGTATTTGATCATGGAAAGGATGCTTTTGTTTCCCAGCCTACCAAGAATAGCTACATCTAAGCATGTAACTGTTAAAGGCATATCTTCCATTTCACAAACCTGAGCCTATAAAAAGACATGCTCATTTACCAGGGAAAGTCTTTCCATGTGAAAATCTTAAAGGCTCCTTAGATGTGCCAAATTGATTTCTTCATCTTCAAGCACGAATATCAATTAAGCAGAGGTTATGTCCTAGCTTAAAAGCAGAGTGAGATTTATGTGAACAATCAGTTACAGTTACAGGGAATTAATTTTAAGTGTATACTACAGGAAAAAAGCGTACATTATTTCCTTTCATGTTGTTTGTTTCCTGATACAGGCACTCTAGAGCAAGGGTATCTCAAGTAAACTTGGCTTCTCCTTATACATTCAAATCCCACCCACACAACTACAGACACCTGGCAAAGGGTCACATTCAGTTGAACATACTCAGCTGTGTGCAGGTGACAACATGATTCAGTGGAGGCACCTCAAAGCTTTGTAGACATTGCTGGTAATGGAACTGCAGCTCCAGGCAGAAGAGCAGATGCTGAGTGGCAGGAATGAGTCTCATTTGCGCTGGGGTGGTGCATTTCTCAGCTGGCTGCTTTACTGTTGTGCCACCCTCGTTATTTCTGCTATCAATTTTTTTTCCAGCACTGAGCATAACAGGTACCTTGAAAAAGCACCATACAGAAAGGGTGAACCACTCTAAAGCCAAATTCTTAGCTGAACAAAGCTAGGACAACTCCATTTCAGCCATCCCACTGTCACTACCGAGCCAAGCTGCTAGGAGCAGGGAGACACGGGGACAGCAGAGGCTTTCACAGTTTGTGTACTGACGTGAAGGAAGATAAATTTAGCATCCAGTCCTAGTTTCTGTTGTCTGTGTTTTACAGGCAACGGTATGTAAGAGTAACGAGGTTGTGGTTTACTATTTCTACAAGAGACATAGGTATAGAATCATATTTTTTCTAGGCCAAGAAGAAATATATTCTAGAAGATTCCCTGAGTCGCCCGCAGGTCATGTTCATGAACAGGTAAAGGAAATACCATAATTTTCTCCTGCACTGATTTAAGGCACCATCCATCATGGGAACTTATCTGTCCCTTATTTACTGGGGGACCACTGAAAACCTGGGGCATCTCACTGTATTGGCCACAGTGGGTTTATTCTGCTCTGTAGGGGCAGGTAGATAGGTAGCAACTCCAGGATTCAAAAAAAAAATACCATCATGGAAAGATAAAATATCCTGGATAGCAACACAGAGAGCTGGACACTGGAAAATCAGCAGCACAGTGGACCTGTCACAAGTGCAGTAGAAACCAAAGCTTCCCCATCTGATTGATAACTACTGGCCCAGCAAAGACTCTTCAGGTGTCCTTTGGGGGACACTGAACTTTCTAATGCTTAGCTGGCAACACATTAAATCCCAGCTATCTCTTGCCTGTGTCAGCCAACAAATAACTGTTATACTTCAAAGTTGTGTATATCCTGCTTACAGAATCTCTTTGTGCATAGCAAAAGGTGCCTGAACAAAGTGACCTAGAAAAGGGTTATGGTTTCCTCTCTCCAGTAAAGCCAGCATGACCAATAGAAGAAAATCTGGTTTCTTTGTTCTTGCTCTCCCTTTTAATCTTCATTGTCGCTCCAGCTAATGAGAACAAAACACTTTCATTGTGATTTGTTGGTGTTGAGGGTTGTCACAAAAGCATGGGGGTTAAAAAACCACAACCAAAGTTGTATTTTGATCTGTACACAAGTGAAAAGTGATGTATGTAGTATATCATGGTGTGGTCGCTTTTTAAGGACAAAAATTCAGATTTTAATAAGAACCATAGAACAAAATACCTTTGAAGATGTGGACCATTTATGTTGTGGAAGGTGACAGTCTGCTGGGCTAGAGTATCTAAGATCTCAAAAAGAGAAATCTGGATAAAGTTTTATGCTCCGTGCCTCAAAGTTTTGAGGTCACTGAAAGGTTTCAAAACCAACAAGCTTGGCTCACCTTACCTAACATCAGAGGTTCATAGGCATCTGCATATGACTAAAGTCAATCAGGGTCTCCCAACAGTCAAAGTAAATAGCATGGATTCACCTTCTGATCTGCTTTTGCATCTACCCTAGGCATGCCTGTTTCCTTCCACTGGGTAAAATGGAGCTCTCCATTTAGTCAGGTGTCTTTTATACTTGGCACCATAAAAGAGCAGTGTGCAAGGAGGCAGGAGTCACTGAGGGTGTGGAGTGAAATCAAATGAGGACTGAGTCTGCCTTGGATGGAACTAACTTTCCTCATAGCAGCCCATATGGTGCTAGATTTTGGATTTGTGACCAGAACAGTGTTGAGTTATTGCTGAGAAGTGCTTTCACAACGTCAAGGTATCTGTTTCTCACTTTGCCCCTCCAGCAGGTTTACTGGGGGGTGGTCAAGAACTTTGGAAGGGACACAGCCAGGACAGGTGACCCCAAGCGATCAAATTATATTTTATAATGTCATGTTCATCAATAAATGGGGGGAGGGTATTCTTTCCAAAGTAGTCTTTGTTTGGAGACCAGCTGGGCATTGGTCTGCTGGTGGGAAGTGGCAAGTGACTGTATTTGCATCACCTATTTGTTGTTTTCTCTCTTTTCTTCACTTATTAGACTGTCTGTATCTTAAATCCTGAGTTTTTCTCACTATTGCTCCTCTGATTCTTTCCCCTATCCTGCTGGTGGGGAGTGAGGAAGCAGGTGGCAGGTGCTCAGTTGCTGGACAGGGTTAAGCCACCACAAAGGGCAAAAGGGCAAGAAATGTAGTAACATTTCAAAAAGAAAGGAAAACCAAAAATGGATGTTTGCATAAAATAAACCAAACTCTGTAGTCCCCTGACAGCATTGCTGAAACATGAAGAAAACGGGAACTGCACTTCCAGAGTTCCACTGTCACTGAACAGGCAAGGAGACACAGCCTGAAAGTCATTATTTTTCTGGAAGCTTATAATATCTGGTTGAATCAAACATTAAAAAAACCCTTCTCACTTTGTATAAGGTCTCAGCAATGTTATTACTGCAATCCTGAAAATCCTGTTCGAACAATGCCAGCTGCAGGCATTGTTGATGAAAGAGCAGCTTGGCAAATGAAGCTGAAACATGACCCAAAGCTCAGACCAAAAAAAGCAAAGTGAAAAATTCTGAAATATAGAGACTGACACATTTGGAAACAAACTCATCTTTGTGTCCTTTATGGAAAAGATAGGCCACTGTGCTGAGCCATCTCTGCACTTAATCCAGTAGCAAGGAAAGACTTTGTAATGCCATACTGAGATAAGGTGGAAGGGACAAACAACAAATGAGCTAGTCCATGACATCCACCACCACAATGCAGAGAAAATGCAGAGTGTGAAATCGGCCCAAAATGACAGCCCACAAATCTACACTAGAAACAGACAGTAGGAAACATTCGCCCATGCAGTTTGAAGAGCTGATGTACACCATACTCCAGATGTCTGCAGTGGAGAAACCATGTGGAGAGTAAGCAGTGTGGAGCACCAGCAGCTGGAATTGCCAGACTGATTTTGTGATTTGCATCAAGATGACCCAAAAAGAAGTACATATGAAATAAGAGGTCAGGGCAGCCAAAACAGGCATGCTAGGGTTGTCCAAGGTGGTGCCCTAGAAAATGGGCTGAGCTGGTAGAGAAGACTGGACGCATGATCTTCAGCCACTGCAGATGAGGGTTAAGCTGTGCTGTGATAGCCTGCTCATTTCAGATGTGATGGCAAAGGCAGGGGCTGAGCAGCTGCTGTAGGAAGAGGATAGCAGCATCTTTTGAAATTAGTTTGTTTGTGACATCTAATGGGGAACTATAGAAGAGGAAAGTGGTAATTTACACCCCAGGGCCAGATGAGAGTGCCTGTATGAAAGCTTAGTTGTGTTTCTCTCCACACAGGCCTGCTGTAAGTGAATGCAGAAGGAGAGAAATGATCTTTCCTTTAACCTTTCCATATATCTTCTTAGTGTGAGGCTGTCCCAAAACACAGCACAAATGTGGCCTGACCACAGACACATTCAGCATCACTCTCAGCATCAGCTTCATCCTACAGCTCTGCCCTTCCTCCCACTCCACTCAGTGGTACATAGCTCTGAAAACAGCATGACCTCCACAGCCTACCCTGACCCTCTGGTCTGAAGCTTGCTGCCCATGTTCCTTGTGCTTGTAGTCCAACCTTGGTCCATTGGCCAACACTACAGCAACATGCCTTTAGGACTTTCTCCCTGTTTCAATTACTATTATTATTTCACACAGGCTCCTTATGGTTTGGGAGCATCCTGGTATTTTCTGACCTTGAGCTAAACTTCCTTATGACTGCTTTAACTTCATCTTGTCTTTCTGTGCATGATATGAAATGTTTAGGAGCTCTGGCAATCATACTTTTTGTGCCAACACTTTGGCAGCTTGCTCCCAATGCACTGGGTTTCTTGTGGTCCTCCATAGCACCAAGGTGAGGCTGTGATAAATGAAATGTGATGGGTGCAACTATTGTGACCAGGTTTGGGAGGCTCTTTTTGTATAAAGTGCACTTGTGGAAATGTGGCAGCCCATTGCTTTCAGATAAAAGCAGATAAATAAGGAATGACTAAAGTGGGTTGCCCTCCCCTGCCTTTGGATGTGATGAAGGACACTGCATTAACAAGTCTCCTGGCTGCCATGATAACATTTCTGAGCACGGAGCCAGCACTGGCACCCTCTATGTCTCCTTTCTCCTCCGAGACAAATTGACCCTGCCTAAGTAAGAAAGGACTTTCCTAATCACATTAGAATCAGTTTAGATGGCAGAGAGGGTAACAAAATTAGAGCTTTTAAACCATTATCTCTTCTTAATGAACATCTGCGTTGATACAAGCCCACAGAGAGTTAAGGAAAGCTGAGCTATGGCTGATCTCATTACAGCTTTAAAAAATAAAATATGTGCTGGAGAGCAGGTCCATGGCTGTTAGAAAACCATCAGTACTTTTGTAAGAGGCAAGAAGGGCTCTGCTCAAGCCCAGACTGTCTATAGTCTGATTCCTTCAATGTCTCAAATCTTTTCCTAGGCCCAATATGCAAACTAATATATACACATATACCTTGTCAGGTAATGTGTCTATAATTTCATATTATATGTGTCATGCCATAGTATTTTAATCCTGTTGTCTGCATCTTGTTTGATGCAATAATTCATTGTGATATTTTATATAGCCAGAGTTAATATATTGTATGGAGATGCCAGGGAGAGTGTCTGATCTGCTTGCTATGACAGCAATAACTGAAGTGATATTATTGTACTCAGAGAGAAACATGAACTCTGCAGAAAAGCTGGACTGGATAGGGGGGATTTTGTACTGGATTTTGGCTAATGCAAAGTAGACACCTATATGGCAGAAGTTTTACTATGCAACATGTTTTTCTTATAAGCAATAAATGGGAACTGTTCACATATATCTTAGAAACACAGAATCGTTTAGGTTGAAAAAAGGCCTCCAAGATCATCAAGTCCAACTGTTAATCCAGCACTGCCAAGTCCATCACTAAACCGTGTCCCTAAGCATCACATCTACGTGTCTTTTAAATACCTCCAGACTTGGTGACCCATCCAGTTCCCTGGGCTTGACAATGCTTAACCACCCTTTCAAGGAAGAAATTTTCCCTAATATCCAATTTAAACCTCCTCTGGCACAGCTTAAGGCCCTTTCCTCTTGTCCTGTCCCTTGCTCCCTGGGAGAAGAGGCTAACCCCCACCTTGCTGTGACCTCCTTTCAGGCAGCTGCAATGAGTGAAAAGGTCTTCCCTGAGCCTCTTTTTCTCCAGGCTGAACATCCCCAGCTGCCTCAGCTACTCCTCACAGGACTTGTGCTCCAGACCCTTCCTCAGCTTTGTTGCCCTTCTCTGAACTCACTCCAGCACCTGAATGTCTTTCTTGCAGGGGCCGAAAACTGAACACAGAATTCAAGGTGTGGCCTCACCAGTGATCAGTACAGGGGGACAATCACTTCTTAACATAAATTGGAAAAAATAGGACTTTCTGTTGACTTATAGAAGTGTATTTTACGTTTCTTAAAAGGCCTCCTTTTATTCATATATTTACATTAAAAAATAAAACTAAGGGTGTCGTGGTTTA
>NW_008666741.1:71780-113874 GCF_000695815.1 Acanthisitta chloris | reverse complement strand
ATATAATTATATCTTATACCATTTTCCCATTTCATCAGTGTTTTCCTGAGCATTTTTATTTATAATTTTTAGCCATATAATAATTTCCTGTCCAAAATTACAGTTGTGGTTCTGAAGGAGAGAGATAGACCTTTTATTACTGCATGTACATAATTAAACAAATTAAATTAGAAAGCATCACCAACAAACAGTTTGGAGACAGTTTTCTTCTGTGACTTACTGCATCATTCTGGCTTTATTGTTACAGTTCTTTACACTTTATCTATCCCTAAGATTTGACCTAGCTTTGCATATAGAGTCTAAAATGTTCGTGAGAAAATTCTAAATATTAAACTTTTCACTGTGCAGGTTAATAAAAGGGCCCTTCTGCAGTCTAGGACAAATTTCATGTGCAGCTTAAGACTGTGTAATTCTCATCTTCCACAACAGTGCACATACCACTGTGTTTGCATATCTATTCCCTTGTGGACTTCAATCACGGAGCTTTGCTATCACAGTTTAAACAGCTTCCAAGTTACTGTTGCCCAGGATGGGCTTTACATAAGCTTTCTCATTTTTTATTTCTAAGGAGGATGGAGTATATAAGATCTCCAATGTTACCTGTGTAAAAAACTCTCCAATATGTACTTCACAATGTCATCCTTAAAGCCCAGGTGAACTGCAAGAGGATGGCAAAGTGTGTTTCAGTTTGAGAATATCAGTATTAGGTATTTCACTGGTTGGAACTGGGGAAGCCTCACCTCTCACATGTGACTATAAGAACCACTGTAGATGTATCACCCACTATTTGCTGGATTTGAGCTGGTGACCTTGACATAGAAGCCTTTATATCTGAAAATTAATCTCTGGATTCATCTGGTTCTTAACACTTCTGCTCTTTATTGCCTGTGCTTTTCCTCTGCTGAGAAAATGCTGGGGTCATTCACAAGTCATTAAGCCCTGGTCTGGTGGTACTACTCCTACTCATTTTTGCAGAGCTCTTACCTCTTGCAATAGTTGCATTGTCACACCATCTGCACATCCACAGATGGCAGCAGGACAACTTGATGTGTCTAGAGACTGCCAGGACTGGGGAACAATCCTTCCCCTTCAAATGCCAGTCTCTATCTTACTTTGCAATTATGGCCATTGTTCATGGGTAGATGAACTGTTCTTTTGCTTTTTTCAAGTGCTGTATGTGGTTTTAGAATATATCTGCTATGTTTTGTCATCTTTACAGAATACAGAAAAATTGCCTTTGTCCCTCTGTGTCTTCAGTGGCTCAGAAGAAAGACTTCATCTTCCCCATGCCTTCTGCAGTGGTATGAACAGTTGGACTTCTTTGGATTTGTCAGACTATATTGGGAAAGAAACTTTCAAGGTAGAACTCAACTGATTTAAGATCTAATACAGTTTCATAGCTATTTCCTGAGTACAAAGTAAACAGAAAGACAAAGTGTTCTTGAGATAAAGCAGCTGGGATGTGACATTCTGAAAGGAAAAATTTAGTTGTATGCTGTGATTCAACATATAAAGCACCTGGTTTGATGGTCGTGACTTTCCCGAAGAGCTTTCTGTTAGGTCAAGTTCTGGATTTGTTTACCTCTGTTAAGGACATCAAGCCTTTTCTGTGTCCCAAGGAAGAAACACAGAGGAATCCCACTACTGATCATGTTTTCTCTTGTGCTTTCCTCTATAAACTAGCACATATAACCAGACTGATAAATTAAATGGTACAAGCTTTCTGGCCTGAGGCTAACTGGCATGGCACAAATCATATCTCTCCACCTGGATTCTCTCACACCCTCAGAACAGGATGACTACATAAAAAGTGTCTGTTTGGGCTCAGCCACTCCCCAAACTATATGCAGGCACTGGGAGGAAACCTGTGCTAATGTTGTGACATGAAGCTTGCTAAATGTTGGCCTTCTATGATGTTGGCTTAAATGCTGGCCTCCTACAATGGGGCCACAGAATTTGTGGATGGGGCAGAGCAACTAATATCATCTACCTGGACTTACTCCAAGTGTTTGACACTGTCACACATGATATCCTTGTCTCTAAATTGGAGAGACATGGATTTGATGGATGACCACTCCATGGATAAAGAACTGGCTGGATGGTCACACGTGGAGGATTGTGATCAATGGCTCATTGTCCACATGGAGGCCAGTGATGAGTGGTGTCCCTCAGGGGTAGGTGCTGGGACTGACACTGTTCAACATCTTTGTAACTGACATGGACAGTGGATTGAGTGCACCCTCAGCAAGTTCACTGATGACACCAAGCTGTGTGGGGCAGTCACACGCTGGAGGGAAGGGATGTACCATTCAGAGGGACCTTGACAGGCTTGAGAGGTGGAACAATGCAAACCTCATGAAATTCAACAAAATGGAGTGCAAGGTCCTACATCTGGGCCATGGCAATCCCAGGCACACCTACAGGTTGGGTGGGGAAGTAATTGAAACCAGCAATGAGGAGAAAGATTTGGGCATGATGGTAGATGAGAAATTCACCATGAGCCAGCAGTGTGTGCTCACAGCTCAGAAAGCCAACTGAATCCTGGGTCACATCAAAAGGAGTGTGGCCAGCATGTCAAAGGAGTTGATTCTTCCCCTCTACTCTGCTCGCATGAGATTCCACCTGGAACACTCTTGTTTGCAGTTCTGGTGCCCTCAATGTAAGAAGGACATAGAACTGTTGGAACAAGTCCAGAGGAGGCCACGAAGTTGATAAGAGGACTGGAGCATCTCCCCTATGAAGACAGGCTGAGGAAATTCAGCCTGGAAAAGAGAAGACTGAGTGGAGACCTCATAGCAACTTCTCAGTATCTGGAGGACCTACAAGGGAGCTGGAGAGGGATTCAATTTGTAGGAGGGGAAATTTAGTCTAGATATTAGGAAAACATTTGTTACTGTGAGGGTGTTGAGACACTGGAACAGGTGCTGCCCCAGCCCTAGCAGTGCTCAAAGCCTTGAGTAACCTGATCTAGTGGGGAGGTGTCCCTGCCCATGGCAGAGGGTGGCAGGCAGTGTTGTGACTAGATGATCTGTAAGGTCCATTCCAATCCCTAAAATTCCATGATTCTATGATTATATAAAATGTTAAAACATATGGATATTTGCATGACAGGACTTCAGCCTGTGCCCTCACCTGTAATAGATATGGCTAGTTTGGATGATCTCTACCATCTCACCCCAAATACTTCCTATTCATTTTAACATGTTACATAATAAACTAAGACTGAATCAATGTGATTTTTAAGGATTAAATACCTGAAAAAAATTTTCTTTCAGCAGAATTTGTGTTTCTTTTATTTTATGAAGATAGAAAAGCAACCCTTCCCCCAAGAAAAGCATCAACTTGTTACCAGCCAGTTTGCAGAAATGACATTGTTTGACAGTTATATTTGCCAATTAGTCCACCTGAGCAGCTTCAGCTAACAGATGCATTTAAGCTCAGTGTGACTGCCTTCATCACACTCTCAGGGAAAAGGACAGCTATGTTTGTTTCTGAACTGGACATCAGGGAAAAAGAATTAAGAAAATCTAGCTCTGTCACCTAGCTGCCTGTGCCATTGAAAGCCAGTCCAGCAGAGGCTGGTGCAAAGAGGGTTCTTGTGACTGGAAATCAGTGAAAGAATCATTAATTTGCTCTTATGAAAGTTTCCATTTTTAAATTACCTCTGAAGAAAAAAATATCTATCCCTAGATTATAATTAAAGAATAAATGTGTCACATTTCAAATGTTAAGGAATTTGTAGATTTTCTGTTGATATTGCATACAGAGAAAGTTAATATGTGTGTGATAAGGAAATATCTATCCTGTGTCTGTTCCTTTATGTATGCACATGGATTTGAGCAGTCATATTTTAGGAGTAACTAGCTAGGAAGTTGTTTATATGACATAGCATGTAGATTATGTCACTTAGACTTTCTCCAGTATGCCAGTCAGAATATAAATACAAAATGTAATACACCTCCATTGATATTTACAGCTGCAAAACATGACTAAAGAAGAAATAAGGAAAAAAATACCCTGTAGTTTAACATTATTTTCTACATACCTATCCATCTTTGAGCTTAAATATTAATAAAGGCATTTTACATGAGTAAATTATTAAAGCCTTCAGACCTAGTCAGAACAAAGACATGTCAGAACTAGGTTTTGATTTCAAGCTTTGTCAGTTTTGAATGTAACACTCAGGTTTTGTTCTGTGTCATTAGTCAATTTTGTCATAGATTCTTTGTCAGAAAATTCAGCAGTGTTACTTAGCTCATGTAGAACAGATTTTGGTCCTCATTTCTTGGCTGAGGATTATTTAAAAGAGAAATTAGTGCCCAGTAAGACAAGCTATGCAATCCCAGTATCCAGCTAGTCTGCAGTAGCTCCCTATCAGGCTCTGACTGGCTCTATAGCAGCAAACCAAGCATGATCAGTGTACAGATCATGAGCACTGGTGTTTGATCATATCAATGATGTGTTATCATGGTCCCTAGTACATTTTTGGTCTGTGTCAAGTGGAAGTGTTCCAAACATTGGGCAGTCATGACTTAGTAGTTTGCAGAGGTGAGTGGCAATTCATATTGCCAGTGTGAATGTTTTCGTCCCACCTCATTTAGGTGGGAACAAATTCACTTCTATACTGTCATCCTCAGGGCTTTAGAATGGAGGCTAATTTTTATTTATTTCCTTGTGTACATGTACCTTTCCATTTCATGCTAAATGCTACCTTTCTCCACTTTTAAAGAAAACTAATGTGTTTCATAAAAACACTTTTAGGCTTCAGACACATTTGCAGGAGATTGTAGTGCAGTGTAATGATCTTGCTGTAGAAATGACATTCCAAATTTCTGCAAAACAGCCATCAGGTGAAGACCAGTCCTTAGCAGGTAAAAGCCAAAAGCAATTTTCTTAATGTAAAAAGGCTATTTAATTATCCAGTTAAAAGGAATAAGATAATTTACTTTTTAATTGGGGTATTTTGATGAGAAGGTTCAGTCAGCAGTGATAATTCATAAAAACTTATTTTTTTAGCCAGCATGAGTTCTGTGTTTCACTTTTTAATTGCGAATTTTCTGGTTTTTTTATTGTTGTTAAATTTGGCAAAATGTGGTCGTTTCCCTATTTTACTTATGCACATATATTTCTGTTGAGTTTCTGTTTCTGGAAAAGTCCAGCAGAAATCCTGTTTCCTATGAGCACAAATCTGATACACAAATCTGATGTGCACACTTCTGCACATGACATCCTGTGAACATTTGTGAACTGCTGACTGATTTTCTAACGCTCTGTCTTGCATGCTGAAATCTTGTACTCAGTAATAAAATCTGCTGAATATCTTGCATTGCTGTGCTAACTCACTGCTGTGTTATCCTCTGTCTTGCTGTGCTACCTCACTGCTGTGTCATCCCAGGGTTACCTCTGTCTGCAAAACCTTGTTCCTGGTATTTCCCACAGTCCATGTTATTAACTCACAGAAGGTAGTGATTGAATTTAGTTTGAAGGTTTATTTTCTGACAAGTCCTCAGGCGTCCACATCTTTTCTTTCTCTCTCTGTGTTTCCTGACACTGAAGGTGAAAGCTAAGGTGAAGAAAAACATCTCTGCTGCAATGTGATATTTTTACTTTTTAGCTGTCTTCAAGTTTTGTGCCAGGAAGGCTTTTCCTATTAAACCACACTTGATGATTAAGGGAGGAAAGCTAAGAATGGTTCAGAAAAATATTAGACTATTCAGGTCCATTATATCTATATTCTAAAGGTGGGATCATCTCATCTGACTTAAGATATTTTATTGCAGGATTCACTGTCTCTGAGTTCTCTTTTCAGTTACTTAGGCCAAGATGATCTGATTTAGACTCTTAGCTGGAAAAGAACTCCTGAAATAACAAAAATAATGTGAAAACTGTGAACAGGAGGAGGAAAAACTGCTAAAGAATCTAGTCTGCTACAGAAGCTGCATAGACTCATAGAATCACAGTGTATCCTGAGGGACCCACAAGGATCATCAAAGCCCAACTTCTGGTCCTGAACAGGACAACCTCAAGAATCACACCATGTGCCTGAAAGTGTTGTACAAACTCTTCTTGAACTCTGTCAGTCTTGGTGCTGTGACCACTTACTTCACTGGGAAGCCTTTTCCACTGCCCAACCACCCTCTAGTTGAAGAATGTTTTCCTAATATCTAACTAAACCTTCCCTGACAGAGCTTCATGCTGTTCTCTCAGGTCCTATTACTGGTCGCCAGAGAGCAGAGATTGGTGCCTGCCTCTTTGCTTCCCCTTATGAGGAATCTGTAGACTGCTATGAGGTCTCCACAGAGTCTCCTCTTCTCCAGGCTGAACAAGTGAAGTGACCTCAACTGCTCCTTGTATGGCTTCCCCTCAAGACCCTTCACCATTTTCATAGCCTGCCTTTGGACATTTTCTAATAGCTTAATATCTTTCTTATATTGTGATGCTCAAAACTACACAACGGACTCGAAGTGAGACTGCACCAGGGCAGAGTAGAGCAGGACAATCACCTCCTTTGACCAGCTGGCAACATCATGCCTGATGCACCCCAAGACACAACTGGCCCTCCTGGCTGCCAGGCACACTATTGACTCATATTCAACTTGCCATCAGCCAGGACCTCCAGATCCCTTTCCGTGGGCTGCTCTTCAACATGGGAAGTAGAGAATTCACATGTGAGACAGCCCTTTTAAGTACTCTCAATTTTCAGGAAAGATACAATCATAGCATCAATAAACAAAAGGCATGAATCCAGATAAAACAGGTTTCACGGGCACCTGAGAGATCATGAATCAACTTGTTTTATAAAGCAAAGTCGGGGATTCAAATGAACTAAAAATGAAATATTGAAAATTAAACCATAAAAATGTGCTTATTCAGTCCTGCTATCAGGTTTGGAATAGAAAAATATATAGTTTTATGAATGCAACATATCTTTTAACACATTTTTCTCTCCAAGTTTTTCCTATCTTCCATTACATTTTCTGTGTAACCCAAATTGCAAGTAGAAAGCTCTCTATGAGCCACTGTGATCCTGACATGCTTCTTTGATCTGTACCTGACTGTCATATAGTAGACATTAAGCCCATCTGTCCTGGAATGTAGAGTTAGAGAATGAGGGCGTATGCTGGGGTGTTTGTTCCTTAAAGTGTAATTTCTCATAGTGACCATAAAAAATATTTGAGAGAACATGGAGAACTCTTTCATCTGAGTATTTGTAAAGCACTCTCTGAGGCAATTTCAGAAAACTTCTCATTGATAATATCTGAAAGGTATATGAAATATCAGAACGCTGAAACCAGACACATATGGTGTGCAACTTTGAAGAAGTAAGAAAGGGAAAAGGAGATGGGGATTATAAACGCAACACTTATCTTCAATTTCCTCAATAATTCTGGAAGGTAAGATATCTTTCTACAGAAATAAATTGTAGATATCATACTTCTTAGCTTCAGAAAGGCTTTTGGCACTGTTTCACCCATCTTACAAAAAAAGCTGTTGAGACGTGTTCTTGAGAAAAGTACTATGGCATGGATGCAAAAGTGGTTGTACAAGTAGGAAGGAGTTTCTTTTTTTTTTTCCCCAAAATTGAATTGTAAGTCATCTGGATCTTCTGTTAAGAACTTCAGTTAACCACTTGATTTATTGCTGTTTCAGGCTACCTGAAATAAGGAGATAAATTATTTTGGAGGACAGATTAGGATTCAGAAGGTCCTGACAGACTGGAGGTATGACATGAAAATAACACAAAGCTCTTCAAGACAGACAAGGTACTGTAATTTAATGGGAACAATCAACTACAGATACGGATCTGTAAAGTGCTATGACTGTACTGTCTACTGTATGGTTGATTCTATGATTACTAGAAAGTTTTTCACAAGAATTTCTCTCTTCTGGGTACTGAAAGAACTTCTGGAATGATACGAACCAACAGGAAATGGTCAAGACAACATGACATATACAGAAATGTCTGAGGCTGTGAATGCTTACTACTGAATAGGGAGACAATTACTGCCCAGAGTTACACAGTTTTGTTGTAAAGAAGAGGAGATGACATTTTCTACAGACTCAGGGTGGCTAAGACAAGAAGTAATCTTGTTGCAGGAAGAAAAAAATCAGTTTACACATTTGGAAAAATATTCGAACTGTAAGCATAATGTAATACTGGAATAAATCTGGGAACTTTGGATATTCCCTGCCATGAATATCTTTAATAAAAGAAAACATTTGAGATCTTTCAGCTTAGGGTAGTTTTACAGGTCCATTGTCGCACCATTTTAACTAAAGTCTGTGGATTTGGTGGATTGTGTTTTCTATGGGAAGAACGACTTGAAGATTTGCTGAGTATGAGTGAATTGCATGACTTTGTTACTGACTGAACACAACTTTCAGCATTGGCCAATTTTCATTCATATTTCCATATAGACAAGATAGTGATAGCTGTGGGTATGTGCTTTCTTCAAAAATGTTTTATATATTTTAAAATCTATTTTTTATGGGTAATATTGGACAATAAAAATTAAAAAGTGGCTGTAACATTACATAAGATAGTTCCTAATTGGAATAGGTTTCCTGGTCCAAGCCAATAATTTACATTAAATGAATAACAAGCTGGACTTAAAAAATGCTCATTTGTTGCTTACAGGGTAGTAGGTGGTTGACTTGTTACCAGTCTTTTTTAGCACTTTAAATTTCAGGATCATTGCTTACATCCTGCTATCTTCCCTAATACCGTCTTTTTTTTTATCAGCTCCTTGTAGGCTGGAAATAACCCATGGTTTAATATTATTTCCAGTGAGAGTGAATGTATCTTTTATTTAGTATTTTTTTGACCTAAGGAAGTTTTTGCTGGTTCAATAGCATGGGGGATAAATAAAATGAAATATGAAGAATGCAGCATGGAAGAAATACAGCTCAAAATTTAAAAAAATAAATCATATATAGCATGCATTTGATGGGAAAAGAAGACTCCATCTATTAAAAATGTGAAAGCACAATTTTTAGGATATTTCACAAATGATCATTTGCTCACAGATAAATCCTTATTAGCCCTTCGTACTGATCCTCAGCATGGCTACAGACCTTGGTTCCAGTATAGGATACTACTCTTATCTATTGCAACTGAGACTGTGAGTAGCAGGCTATTTTTCTGTTTATTTGGATTAAATATAGCTACTAACAGGATGTTGTGGGGATTCTTTAATTTATTATTATTGCTAAAATGAACTGGGATATTTTTAGTATGTATTCACTTTTTAAATGGATCTGTAATGTAGAAAGATGTTGACCCACCTTGAATGAAGCCTGGCAGCCCTGGTTCTCTTCTATACCTTTGTGTCTATAGGTCTTTTCTAGATGCTGATCAGATTTATTTTTTTCTTGGTTATCTGTGGAAGATACAGCTGCTCAGCACCTCACCACAGGTGCTGCAATTGATCTTTATTTAAGGCAGACAACCTGAGTTTCATAAGGGAGTTGACCTCTATTTTGAAGTTAAATCTAATTTGAATCTTGTCGTGGTTTAACCCCAGCAGCAGCCAAGCAGCCTCTCACTCACTCCCCCACCCATGGGATGGGGGAGCGAATTAGAAGGGTAAAAACTACAAAAACTTATGGGTTGGGATAAAGACAGTTTAAGAGAGAAAGCAAAAGCTGCACACACGAGCATAGCAAAACAAGAAATTAATTCACTGCTTCCAAAAGACAGGAGGTGTTTAGCCATCTCCAGGAGAGCAGGGCCCCATCACGCTAACGGTTCCTTGGGAAGACAAACGCCATCACTCCAGATGTCCCCCCTTCCTCCTTCTTCCTCCCACCTTATATACTGAGCATGATGTCATATGGTATGGAATATCCCTTTGGTCAGTTTGGGTCACCTGTCCCAGCTGTGTCTTCCCAATCTCCCATGCACCCCCAGCTTCCTTGCCAGCGTGGCAGTACGGAAAGCAGCAAAGGCCTTGACTCTGTGTAAGCTCTGCTCAGCAATAACAAAAACATCTCTGCATTATCAACTCTGTGTTCTGCACAAAATCCAAACATAGCCCCATACTAACCTCTGTGAAGAAAGTTAACTCTACTCCAGCTCAAACCAGCACAAATCTTTAAACAGAAACAAGGGAAATTTATACTCTCCTTTACTTGTTTTTTATTTAACAGTTTATATTAGGTTTCTGTGCATTTTTTGTTTATATTTCCTATATGTACTTTGGTGTCTCTCTAGATCCTTTCATCTATTAAGCAATTATTTGAACTTCTGAGACTTGGAAGAGAGAAAGTCCTCAAGCTTTATTCTAAACCTCTTGTCATATGTATGGTCATTGCTTTGCATTCAATTCTGCACCTTTAGAAATTGATCTTTCCATCCTCAGTTGCATTTACTAGAAAAGGTTTAGCAGTTTAATGGAACAATAATGAAGCAAAGCCAACATTTATAGGCCTGAAATACACCACTTCAAAAGCAGTAGTAACAAAAATTACTGCACTGGGACTTTGAAATACACCACTTCAAAAGCAGTAGTAGCAAAAATTTCTGCACTGGGACTTGGTCAGAACAGCTGGCATGGGGATGAGGTTAGAGGGGATGAGGTGAAAACCAGATAGGTCAGTCTGCCTTCTTGAGTTTGTTTCTGAACTTCATATATGGCTCCAGCTTGTCTTCTGATGGTTGTCTGAACATCTATGATGTTCCTTGTCATAGCAGAAAATGGATTGGGTTACTTATACCTGGAACCACAAACACATCCTCTCTTCAGGTTAATTACATCCTCACCACAGACTGGAGATCTGCAAGTTATAAACGCAAGTAGTAAAATATTAGAAAATGAACATAGCTCTTTGGTCATTTCCCAGTTGCAATTTAGAAATTCTGTGTATAAAGTGTTTTATTAGCTCTAAATATACACTTATCAGGGATTTTTTTCCCTAACAGAATGCCTGCTTCACTCAATAAGAAGAACAGAAATGCAAAGGGAAAGAACTGAGATTGTGCAGTCTAATACAAATTTAACATTTTCTTTTAGTCATTTGAGAGCACAAATAATTGTTTTTCATTAACATTAATTTTAGCTATGTAAACTAGCACAAAATCATAAGAAAAAAATGACTGTCAACAGTAAGAAGTCTGTGCAGAGGACCAGGGATAGCTGCTGTAGACTTCTCTGTAACTTCTTGTGCAGGTGTTCCCCAAAGTGAAACACATTTTTCTTTCCTGCTTCTTTGCTTATTTACCCTGTTCCTAGAAAAGAGAACTGCACAACACACCTGGGATACGGAAAGGCTTCACCATGTCTTATGTCTTATAGTTCTTGTCCTTTAGGCTGTATTACTCTGGGGCTTGAGCCTTTTTTTTTTTCCTGTTTTATATATAGTGTAAAAGAACACATAAAGAAGAATTTGGGGTCTTTGTGTGAATCATGAGACAAATATTTTTGTATCTAATAAACAATCTGGCTTTGGGTTTGATGCATCTCAAATGAATGAAATCAAGCACAGCAAGCTACTGATGGAAGGAAAGGATCTGTTTAAAGTTTAGAAAGGTATGAGATGTGCTTTTGGATGAGATAAAATTCCACCTGATTTTTCACACATTTTCTACATATTATGAGTTACAAGACCATTAGGGAATGAACTGAGGCTCCAAATCTATTCACATAAGTTTTTAATAAAGATATTTTTGTTGCTTTTGTGATGGTCTAGTTTCATGGTATCCAGCAATGAAACAGACTTCAGAGAGGAGTTCATGCCCCATTAATCTCCTGATACTATATGCATGAGTAGTTGGTTAGCTTTATTTACATATTATGAGTTACAAGACCATTAGGGAATGAACTGAGGCTCCAAATCTATTCACATAAGTTTTTAATAAAGATATTTTTGTTGCTTTTGTGATGGTCTAGTTTCATGGTATCCAGCAATGAAACAGACTTCAGAGAGGAGTTCATGCCCCATTAATCTCCTGATACTATATGCATGAGTAGTTGGTTAGCTTTATTCCCCCTCTCTCTTTTTTTTTTTTTTTTTTTTTTTTTGTGTTTGTTTATTTTGTTTTGGTTTTGTTTTGTTTTGTTTTGGTTGGTTGGTTTTGGGGTTTTTCCTTTTTTTTTTTCCCCCTCGACTTAGTTTGGAAAATATAATGAGGTACAGAAAGGAGACTTATTAGTCTATTCAAGAGGAAATTAATTTGACATGAAGTACCTTTGTTTAGAAGAACACAACTGCACTTCCCTGCATGCTGTGGCTTCTGTGCTTTGAAAATTTATTCCTTTGACTAGGTTTAATTGAAGCAAATTTCACATATACTTGAAAGTTTTACAATTTCATAAAAAACTATCATTAATATTGCCTGCAAGTTTTGCTATGTAACTGCCTTTATGATCTTATAAACAGGAGGCTATGACTTCCCATTATAAGCTAGAAGGAGAAGAAGCTAAAGGTCTGATTATATGACAGAGAGGAAACTTTGTGTCTGGAAAACACCATCTAAGTACTTAGCAAACTTTGGACAACAAGTAAAAGAAAATGTAATTGTTGCTGCAGCAAAGAAAGCCAAGAGGATGCATCAACAAGGGTATCACCAGCAGAGTTGAAGGCATTACCCCACTCTGTGCAGTGCTTGTCAGGCCACACCTGGAACACTATGATCAGTTTTTGTCCCCTCTATACAAAAATGATGTGGACAGGATGAAGAGGGTCCAGAGAAGGGCAACAAAGGTGACCCAAGGACTGGGAAGCCTGATGTATGAGGAAAGGCTGAGAGAACTAGGTTTTTTCATCCTTGAGAAATGAAGACTTAAGGGAAACCTTATCACCATGTTCCAGTATTTAAAGGGTGGCTACATAGAGGATGGAGACTCTCTTTTTATACGGAGTCATATGGAAAAAAGGAGGGGTAATGGGTACAAGTTAGTCATGGGTATATTCTGATTGGACACAAAAGGAAAAATTTTCACAGTGAGAACAATCAGCTAGTGGAATAATCTCTTCAGGGAAGAGGAGGATTCCTCAGCATTGGACACTTGTATGATTTAGCTGGATGGAGTACTGGGCAATCCTGTCTAGACCATGCTTTTATCATGCTTTTACCAAGAAAGTTTGGAGCAGATGATCCTTAAGATTCCCTTCTAACCTGGTATTCCATTACTCTAGTAACAAACTATTTAAATGAATATGAAATCAATAGGGTTTTTTGATGCTTTTATGCTTTCCAAAATGGAAATATATATATTTTAATTAGTGTCAGCTGCTAAAACCATGTATCTTAAAATATCTGTGAACATTTACCCATTGATATTCCTAAATATCCAGTCCTTTTTGGTTAGGACTGTCATTCTGTTATCACTTCATAACAGAATTCAAAAAAATATTATATCTACATTGTGACATAGTGAAAGGTTACTAATTAAATTCAGGGCTAAGTGAATAATTTGTATTGGGTAATAATGAACCTTTCAAACAGGACAGATTCAGCTGTAACTTAACATCTCTTAAGAGCCATTGTTCTCAAATATTATTGTTGGGCCTCTTTTTCATATTATTACCTGGGTCATCCTGCCACCTGCTGCTGCTGCACCCTGGACCCCCAGCATTGCTGTGTGCTGACATTCACTTCTCCCTGTTCATTTGCAGAACTGATCTGTGCCTGAGCTCTGTAATAGCTGGCACTGGCCTCAGTGTAGTATATTCCCCTGACAAATGTCTCAGTCCAACTCCCAGTATTTCCTCTACTTTCCCATAAATTAAGTTACCTTCTGTTCTTCCACCCAAATTTCTTTCATAATGCACCCAGTCCAGGTTTGGAAACTACTGACACTGTTTTCCAGCCATTGTCTATGTACACTTCCTCTGCAGTCCTGTTTCTGGCAGTTTCCTTAACACTTGAATATTCTTGCAACCTTGAACTAAAACTGTTTTATCCCACTGGTGAGCCTCAACTGGCTACACCAGAAAAAGAGAAGTAACATTTCTGTTGTCTTCTCATCTCACCATGGCAGAAGGTGGATAGAGGAGCTTGTGATTAATTTGAGCTGCTTTATTCCCTACTCACATCCTTACCCCAGTGCCTGTTGTTTCTAGGTAATAATGGATTCTTCCTTAGGCAGCCATATTGTAGACAGTTTCCAGTGAAGGGAGTGATCCAGTGAGAGAGATTTGACACAGAAAAAAGCATAGATGAGTGTTGGATAGAGTATTCTTGGGGTTTCACACAATTTAGAGAAGAATCACCTCCCACTTCAAGAACTTAGGCCATATTTCCGCAAGAATATTTCAATCTAAAGGCCAGATGTCATCGCTTAGGAGAATCAGGAGGACTGTTCAAACTCACAGAGTGCAGACAGGGGAGTGAATTTTTCAGGCATACTACATTTCTTTTCCTATGTTTGAAAATATAAGAGATCTGGAGTTTGACATGAGCATTTGAAATAATTATCTGTGTAATGAGCACACAAGGATGAACAAGGTAACTTATGATGTTTATCAGCCTGCAGTTGTCTGATGTGTAAACAGAAAGTCTATTCCAGAATGAAAGCATCACAGCAAGGTGAAAATCTAGAAAGAAAGTTCTTTTTCATTAATGATTAAACAACTTCACACTTTCTGCATAGTGGAAGAGCACCAATTTAAAGATAACTTCCATTTTTTAATGTCTTCAATATTTATCAGCATGAAACATTATTTACTTTGTTAAGTTATATGCATATAATGCCAGATATTTCTGGTCTGTGGACATTTGTTCCTAACAAATAATGTCACCTTAAGAGTACCTACAGGGATTACAAGAATATCAAAAATATTTTTTTTGTGGATGTCACGGGCTAACATTCCATTTCACATTTCTAAATCCCCAAAGCACTTGAGAAAATAATAGGTGTTATTTTTCTTCCTTTTATATCTGTAGAAAATAAGCTGCAGTGAATCCTACACAGATTTCACAAAGTGTCAAGGAAAAGCTAGGATGAGAATTCAGCTTTCCACTCCAGTGATCTATACCTTGACTGTGGCTCCTTGTTTTCAAATACATGTAGACTGGACAAATAAGATGAAATTTTATATTCCTTGCAAAGTCAATATCTGTACTAAAACAACTAAGGCAGAGGAATAAGAGGGAAATGGGGGCTTGGAGTTGAACAAGAGCTGCAGTGTTAAAGCTATTAATTATAATTTGAGTTTCTGTCCTTGTTTAATGGCTAAAAACTGTAAAGCATTAAGAGACAGTTGTTAAAAAGAACATAAAAAGAAACCATAAGTCCAGGTCAATTTAAGCAAGTCAATCAGGATGCAACAACCCTCCCCCCCCCAAAAAAAAACCCTCATGAAATTATACTTTATAGCTAAAGTGAAGGTGACCTTACATATTAGCAAGATTATTGTCTTAAAGGACAATTTTCTATGTTTGGGAACATATGCATTACTTCATAGTAAAAACAGGCAATTTAAAGAATGATGCATCAGTCTTTCTAAGAGACTGTCTGTGATCAAAATAGTTTTGAATTATAGCTTTGTATTCTATCCACATTCAAAACCAAAAATTGTATCTATAAAATTATAATTGAAGATATTGCAATTGTTAACATATTTGAGTATTTGAAGAACTTCTACTATTGCTTGGTACTGAGAAACAAAGTACTTGATTTGTTAAAAGCAGT
Source organism: Acanthisitta chloris (assembly GCF_000695815.1). Classification (NCBI taxonomy): domain Eukaryota; kingdom Metazoa; phylum Chordata; class Aves; order Passeriformes; family Acanthisittidae; genus Acanthisitta; species Acanthisitta chloris. Next base: position 98,239 of record NW_008666741.1, on the reverse strand, counting down.
TATAATCATAGTAAGAATACGGATCTTTAAATCTGATACCAGTGCAGACAGAAGGAAAGCAAAGAATCATGATACATTTGCAGACCAAAGCATGAAGTTTAGGCGACTGCTTTCCTTTGGGAGCATGAGAAATAGAAATCTCTTCCTTAAAATATACAAGGCTTTCTGTCTTTGTTCTTTGTCCAGCATTCCTGATCTTGCTGATATCTAATTATAACGTGTATTTCCTTTTTATCAGTGATGCATAATTTATTTTGTCATGCTTACAAATGTGCTTTTCAGGCATGCTTATGAAATACATACAAAACATCTTCTTATAAAACAAATATTTAATTATACAAATGTATATAAATTTCAGGATAAAATAGTTACAGCTTTTTAAAAACCATTTTCAATTTTTAATAGTGGGCTTCAGATGCACAACAGAAAGCTTTTAAGTTTAATGTATGAAAACAATGCATAAAAGTAACATAAAGATCAAAAGATTTTTGCTCTATGTGCATTTAGAGATGCACATCTGATGACTGTACTGATAAAACCCATATATTGTTTCTAATTTTCTTTGATTGTATTGAAGGTTTCTCACACCAAAGACAGAATATGACGACAGTAATCTTATATAATAAAGGAAGTATTGTTTAGACACCAAACTCAGGACATCATTAGAAGATTTAATGCTGAATATGGTGTTGTTAAGGAAATTGATGCTACATATTTATGCAGTGAAATTAAAGTGCAATTTTATGTATTCCTCGATTTTGTTATGAATTGGACACTGTTCCAGGTCTGGTGTCACTGGTGCTGAGCAGCAGGAAGAGCATGCCTATCTTGCTGTGAGCTCCAATCTCTACATAACAGTTATGCTTTCACAAAATCCTAGTTTTTTGAAATGTATTTATTTTCCCCTCTGTTCTGAGGAGCTGCATGTTAGGTTTTGAAATCTATCTAATTCAGGATTCGGCCAAAAGATATAATGTTAGGTTTTTTCTCTGAGACAATCTGCTACTTGTTGGTTCTGGGCTCTGCCTCTGTCATAACTGTTTCATAGCTGCAATATTGACATCTCACTCAAACACTACTGTGGCTAACTTTTAGCTTACTTTCTCTCAGCACTCTAATCCACACCTGGATTGAACTGTTTGGTTTGCTGAACAACAGATGGGAAGAAAATTTACTTTTCAGACTGGGTTCCATGAAATGTGGCAGACTGAACAGGCAGCCTGCTGAGGATATAGATGAATCCCAAATCTTGCTCATTTTTGCATTCGGATGCTTTGGTCATTGCTTGTTTCCAGCTTCTTTCCAGTCATGAACTGCTACCTGATGTCCTCTTTCAAATGTTTATCTTTCAAAACTTTTCAGAGAATCAATCTATGCTAAAAAAACCAATTAAGAATATGTATTTTTGAGAGTGGTAATGATATTGTACTGCTTGAGTTTTAGTGTCTGTCAGCAGGTGCTAGACATTCCTGGTCTTGTTGAAGAAGCAGGAACGGTGTGACATGAGAAACAGGGACGTGGTTCATGTTGGTATTGCCAGTCTCCTTCTGGACCTTGAGGTAGCCTGTTTAAAGCAGATGTGGCTCTGTGCTGTGTTCATGGGACCATCTAACATTATGTCTCTAAACTTGTTGTCCAGATGGAACAGTTCTGTGCTGAGAAAAAAAATTCACCTCTGGAGTGCAATCATCCCTTCATTGACGAGTAAACATAGATGACTAGTTTAATTTAGACCTTAATTAGCAATCTTGCCAAGTTCTGTTTCCCACTGAGGAAAGCACCAGATATATATTTACAGTCCAGTTTAGCCAAATACAGAACAGATTTAAAGCAATTCCCATTCAGACCCTTAAGCACATGCATAAGTTGCACAATATAATGAATACTGTAAGAGTATTAAAAGCTAAGCCAATGTTTAAAGATGTTTTTGAAGAGTGGCTCAGGCAGGAACCTTATGCAATTGAACTCACTGCTTTCTTTGCCATATGCAAAAAATTGAGCTGAAAACCATTTTATCAGGGGTCTTGATATCTTCTGTCTAGCTTTACCTGTTTAAGACTATTTTATCATTACACAATGTGCTGGGTTTCCAGTTTTAACTGTATTTTTTTAAAGATTGTTTAGTTTTTGCAAACCATGTAACCAGTAATAATCTATTCAAACTCCTCTTCATACAAGTATTCAGAGTTTAACAGTGTGCTGCTTACTGTCTGTTTTTTAAGGTGAAGTTGCTTCAGTTTCAAATCAGGAATCCTTTTTCTGACAGTTTTTTCATTGACCTATACTTTATATAAAATGCAGTCATCTTGAACTTAGATGCTGGCAATTAATAAGGTAACCTTGCTCCTGCTAATCCTGCCCTTTCTTCACATTAGATGCTGCCAGGAATTATCTTTTATGTAGTTATACTATTATCCTCACAACCCATCTTCCTGCTTGCTATTCAGGCAAATCAATTTACTACTGTATTTCTATAAATGCCAATTCAAAATCACTTAGCTCAAGACTCTGCTCATGAAGCAAACTTATTTAATGATTCAGTAATTTATTTTTCTTTCTATTATAATAATTTGGTCCATTTTTGGGTCATAGCGATTAAAGGAAACTCATTTTTTTTGTCTGCCACGATTATTTCTGTCAGTAGAAGCCTAATGAAATTTAACAAAGTTCTATACTTATTTGAATTAGATCAGAGGCAAGGAAAGACTCTGCTCATGAAGCAAACTTATTTAATGATTCAGTAATTTATTTTTCTTTCTATTATAATAATTTGGTCCATTTTTGGGTCATAGCGATTAAAGGAAACTCATTTTTTTTGTCTGCCACGATTATTTCTGTCAGTAGAAGCCTAATGAAATTTAACAAAGTTCTATACTTATTTGAATTAGATCAGAGGCAAGGAAAGACATTTTTTTTGTCTGCCACGATTATTTCTGTCAGTAGAAGCCTAATGAAATTTAACAAAGTTCTATACTTATTTAGATCAGAGCAGTACACAGAAAATGCCAGAAGTTCCTGAAGATATGCTATGAGTCTTTGATAATTTTGGACAAATACACTTACTCACACTTATTAATGTTTCTAATTTTATCAGTCTGAAACAGACCTCTTATATCAGAGCAACAGATATAAATATGTGGAAAACATTTATTTATTTATTTTAAGAAAATGCATGTATCAATTAAGCGTTTGAAACTTCAGCCTTTGGAAACCATTAGTTTTCACAGTTTGGGAAAATCTAAATGCCAAGGTGATGTTATCACTGTAAGACATTGCATTATCCAGTCATTTCACAGGCAACAATCCTGAAAGACTATCAGGTGTCTCAACAAGAAGGTAGGATGGTGGCAGTGGTAAGGACTGTTAATCTGTGTCTGTGTTAAATGCAGCAAGCTTAGTCCACAAAGGAGGCATGACTGAGTCCTCTGGCAGTCATTTCCTGAAAGCAAGTTATTGCAAGCGGTGGGAAGTGAACAGAGTTTACCCCTAATTTCCCTTTCCATGGCATCAGATTTGGTCAATGTATGGATGCTTACAGAAAAAGCATCCATATAAGCATACAGTACTTGCTAATCTAGAAGTAATTCTCAAAATTAAGCTTTACATTTGCACCTTTAATATTCTATGGTTAAACCAGGAATGGTGCTAGTAAAGGCACAGAATGGTTTCGTAAACAGCAGAAGTAAACTTCCTGGGTTATGTCCCACTTTGCTATATTGTATTACGATGCACAAGCTTAGGAAATAAGACAACAAGATTTCATGAGGGACATGTAAGAAAGAGTAGATCTTATTGTTTGCAAACATATAGAGAGGTGGTCATACCTTTGGGTGGTCCCCCTTCTGTTGGAGAAAGGGTAAAGGACAATACAGTAAGCAATTCATCTGCCATAGCTAAGAAAATGTTTGAGTTCAGAGAGAGAAGCCAGGGAGCAGGAGAGGCAGAAGATAGTTAAGCTATGAAGATGCAAAACAAGAGTTCGTACAGTTTTATGATTTTGTTACTTTGTCAGATCACAACATCCTGTTGCCAGAGCAGGCTGGTCTACACATGATAGCTGGAGAGGTAGCACTGAAGTCATCAAGAGGGGAAGGTATGTCCTATCACAGTAAAAACCAAATGCAGTCACCCCTCTGAACTAGCAGCTGGAGGCTAGGCCAGGTAACATCTAAGTCTTAAAAGGAAAACAGATAACCCTGTTAAGGCAATGCAATTTTGCTCAGGGGCTGACATGCACAGAATATTTAAGTTCCTCTTTTAGTCATTGAGCTGGTAACCTTCCCTCAATGTGTTACTGGTGTTTGCGTGCCTTGTACCATGCCCCAAATTACTTTGGAAGCAGAACATAAGAATGCAGAGCAGTAGTTTATTTGCTAGCACAGGTAGTGTGTGTCTGGGACTCATGACGTACCAGACTGAACTGGAATATTCTCATCACTCAGAGCACACAGCAGGTAATTTCTGATTAGACAGTCATCAGCCATGTGGAGAGAGGTGGGGCTGCTTTGCTCCTTGGAACAAGTTGGTTGATGATGTTCAGTTGCCTTCCTTTTCTCTGCCTCTTTTATCCCACCAGGAATGTATCCTGTACATCAATATTTTTTCACTTGGATTCTAATAGAGATTTTACTTTCTCAGCAATTACCCTTCATGTTTACATTTAGCCTGTCTTGCAGAGTTGGAGTTCACATACTTTCTCACACCTTTGTGACATTTTTTTCTTGGTAAGCCCCAGCCAATGCCACACAGCTGTACTGCACCGGTGTGCAGTGTCTCATGACAGCTCAGCCCCTGGGCTGAGAGCCACCAGCTCATCCTCCAACACATACCCAGCTGCTGATCAGCTGAGGGTTCTTTAGGCACCACTGCCTGTATTGACCAGATATTCATCAAGTATAATGGGTGCTTAGGCACTTTGGCCATATATAAATCCCCCAGATAGGTATCCCAACCTTGAACTGAATCTTAGTTGGTCTGTTTGGTTTTTTTCTATCCCTTTTTCTCCTGCAGCCCCATCCCAGAGGTCTGATTATAGTCACATATATGCAGTTTCTTTCTGATGCTTTCATACGGTGATGAGATTATTTATGTAGAATCCATCGTCATGAGAATGGCAGCAGTACAAAGAAACTCATTATGAACCATGCTTATCTTCATTAACTACGGAGTTTTATTGTTGGTGAGTTTCTTACAAGGAAAATGCTACAAAAATTTCCTCTATCAAAAAATGGCGATATTTCTTTTTCTAGAATAAGTCAATTCTCCTTACCAGTTTACACAATTTATTGTATCTCTTCAGTTTCCATCCAGATGTTTCCAGCTGTTTCTACCAAGGTTTTCTGAACATGGTATTTGTCCTTCAGACGCTAAGTTATAGATTCTATGCCTTCTTAAAGGAACATGTTGATATATTTTACCATGTTACCATGTTTAATTTTTACATATGATTTTAAACTTAATTCTATTGTGATCAGAGGTCTCTGATGATCCAAGAGTATGTCTGGGAATGACCAGCAATCTAAGATATCATTAAAGGTGCAAAGATTCAATAATGAGGGTTTTTTTCTTAAAATTAGTCCACAGAACCTTGTTATCCTCTCCTCTCACTTAGTGTTTGACCAGGTTTTCCTGATTCTGTTTTTCAGTCCTGGATACTATCTGTTACACACAAAAATTCTTAACCTATTAATTTTCTTTAGCATTGCAGAATATTGCCAATAGTTATCTGAAAGTTCAAAGAAGTAATAAATGAAAGTTCAAGCAATTCTTCCTGTAGTTGTTTGATACCTATAAAAACCATGATTTATCAAAGAAGCAGGATTTTTCCTTGTAGAAGCCAGACTGGTTGTTCCTGTTACACAGTGTTCATTTAGAAATCTTCCTACTTTTAATGATTATTTTAATCACTGCTTCTGATATTCAGTAACATGTAATTCACAGGTCAGCTATGTTCCCTCACTTTTAGAACTGGGTGTCTTTAAGTTAAAATACTGGCTCTAGTTTTGATAGCTGTAAGCTATCATTACCTTCACAAGCACTTTTTGGGATTATATCTCTACTCTCTCTAAACTTTGAAAATAAGAGTGTATTTAGCTTGTTACTGCTTTTTGGTGTATACAAAAGCTACAACAGTGGATTCCTGCTTGGATCTAAAACTCCCATTGGAGGGATGACAATTCTTTTTCATGAAAATGAGGTACTCTGAGAAATATTATTAAGTTTACTGTTGTGATCAGCACTGATGATGCTGATAATAGGAATTTGTTTAGTTTTAATTTTTTAAAAAATATGTTTACATCCAGAGGATATGCTCTGGTAGGACCTATAAATGATTAAAACTTTGAATGAGTTGCATACTTCTTGTCCTTATTGGCGGGGTTACCTCTCTGATCACTGAGAGGAGCTTCACCAAAAAATGAAGGGAGGAATTATTTTTATGACAGAGATGGATAGTGTTGTACAGGAAAAGTGTAACATGAAATTAAAAGAAGTACAGGTATTTCTTTCTTGCAAATGAAATGCAAAGGCACAAAACCTTGTTCAGTATCACAGGAATTGTTTTCTGGATATCTGAGAACAAACTGAGAATCTTTCAGCCTGGTTCCCTGCCTAGAAAACTATTGATACCTGCACTTTCGGGCCTGTATTGTATGTTTCTTTGGTAATCATTACAAGTCTGTAATAGTATCTTGTTGGAAAATAAAGTACTGTGTGTCCTGTTTTCTCACAAATAAAGAAAACAATAGAATGGAAACTATCAGGATGAAATCTTTAGATTTGTATTTTTCTTAGCATGTGTAATACTGTATCTTGAGAGTTATTGATTTATGTTCCATTCTGTAACATTAAGAGAATATGTAGTTATGGAAGAAACATTTTTTTATGTGGATTTTCTTCCCAACTGAAAGCATGTAAGGCAGGATTATTTTTCATTGAAACGTAATATGAAAAAAACAGCACTGAAGAAGACCAACCAGCTAAATTGTCTGAGGGTTTTATGAACAGTGATATATAGATATTCTTTTGAGCAACTAATCATAAATGGTGAGCACTTAATTCAGGTACAGCCTGTAATTGTGGTAAGCAGGAGTTTGATAATGCCATAACTAGAAGAAAAGAAACATCAGGACCCACCAATTAAGCAATCTCCTCTTGAATATCTTCTTCCGTAGTTATTTTAAATAGAGACAAATTGTTTCATGTATGACAAAACAATAGATTTAAAAAACAAGGAAAGGACAAAAAAGAATGGATATTTGAAATACAAGATAATGCAAAACAGTTGTCTTTTAGCACTGTTTCTTATATAGCATATCTCCATTCTCACTGGAGAGTGTAGGGAGCTGGTTGTGTTGCCTTAACAAGTGTTTGTAGCATCACCCAGCACTGAGTGAAAATGATTATCCAACAAGATCCAGTATGGCCATTCTCTGAGCTATGGGAATGTTAATGGTGTCAGTTGGGATATGCTGAGTGGGAATTCTGGCTTTCAGTCACTATAAGTGGCACAATCTCCTAAACAGAAACGTAACTCTCACTGTTGAAGGGTTGGCTTTCTAGTCCAGTGATCTGTTAATGGCGAAAGATTAAAAAACTCAGCCACTGTATTTCCTGTTTCATTTAATTTAATTTAAATGAAACACCCCACACCACACCCCCCGGTTGCTCCACCATTCATGCTCCTCAGCCATTGTCATTGTGCTTTCTCAGCACAGTGGAGGTGAGACTGATTCAGGTGACTGATTCTGTCTCATTGGAATGCCTTCACATTATGCAGTGAGGCCATTACTGTTTCATTACAATGTGTCATTTTTTTCTTCATATATTCTGTGCCATTAACTGAACCACTGCTTTGTAAAAGTATTTGGAATAGGTCTTCTGTGAGGTTTAGATGTACATTCTTTCAGCAATCTGCAGCATGCTCTATTCATAAAAAAATTAATTCCCTTTTTCCTCAGTCCTAATGTATTTAATATGACCAAAAGTTGGAGGTGAAAATTTAAGATGGTCTTTTGTCTTTGCTTATCAGCACATAACAAATCTCTGTAACTACAGCGATGCTTCTGGTGAATCATCTGCCATGGCATCACCTTCATGTATTTTGTCACTGTCTACCTCCCATGTTATAAGTATCCCACATACTGGGTCAACAGTGGTGACCTAGGCACAGCATCCGTCCCACTGATAGTCAGATTAGAAGAAAGTCCACTTTACTGCATTTATTTGATACTATATTTGACGACCTAATGGAAATAAGATCAAATAAATATTTGCTTTTCTCTTTTAAAATTGGGGAATATGATTCCAAAGTAAATAAGGCATATGTTGTGTTGGTCACATTTTAGTATGTGTTAAGTTTAACCCCCATAATCTTTGAGTTACTACTCTCCTGCCAATTATACATGTATTCAGAAACAACAAGATGTAGTAGTTGGAACTCCAGTCCAAATAGCTTGCCCATGTCTGTTGTTGAATAACCTAATCACTAAATTTAAAAGATTGTGCTGATAGGATAGTTTGTGTGTTACTAGCATCCTTATACCATTTAAATGGAATGAGGAAAGGCAATTCTGTTCAGGGAATTCTTTTGCTCACTGGGATAGACCCACTTTCCCCTGAGAGATAGGAGACATGGATTTGAATTCCCTCATGATGATTAATGGATTACCGACAAAAGTAGGGACCTCTTTGTATTGTTTCTGAACAGTAATGGCAAGGTGCTCTGCTAATTGATGGATTTAGTGCTGTTTGTGTGATTTAGTATGCCAGTACACCTGCCAGGCTCAGGCTCTCCACACTGTCTCTGGATTACAATGAAGTTTAGAAAAGAGAGGTATGTGTAAAATGTTGGCCCGAGAATTACTAGAACATTGGAGAGAATAGCAATTTTAAAGTCTCTCTCCTGTATTTTAATAGGCACAGCAAATAGAATTTTTTTTCCAATCTTGTTCTTATGTTTCTGTTTCATCTTGACAGAAAACATAGTCAAGGTTGTAGTTCTAGCAGTAAACCATAGCTTCCAGACTCAGTGATCTCAGAGATTTCTGAAAGAAAGAAAAAAAAGAAAACAAAATAGAAAAGAAAATAAGTAGCTTATTTAGATGGACCCAGAAATGATCTTGTATTGAAAAGATGAGGGGGAGAGGGGTGAAGAAAGGGGGAATAAACGTGCTTCATATGGGACTGAAGAAAACCTGCATCAAAGACAAGTGACTTGACAATTTTGGATTGAGTGTTATTGCCGAGCATGTGACTGTAAATCTATTTTAGGGATTTCTGCATTTTCTACAGTAAGCAGTATGACAAATAAATGTATAAAGGAATTCATTCTGAGTGTTCCAACATTCTGCCCATGATGGCAAATAAAGAACTGCTCTGCATAAGACAGACAATCTTATACATTTGCTGGGGACTGATTTAATGGTCTATAATTAAGTGTAAAATTGAAAAAGAGAAAAATGTAATGATGAACAAAATTTCATAGTTAGGTTTCTCAGTTGCCAAATGCTTCAGAAGGCTGCAATTTCACAGCAGGACTGGTTCCAGAAGTGGAAATTGGACATAAATAGTTTCAGACAGTGTAAATGTAAATGTAAAAAAATTAATTAAGAAGCACATTTTGTCCTAATACATCCTTTATTAATAATTATAAACTAATCACAGAGCTACAGTTTAGAAATAAACTTATTTAAAAATTCTTTAAATAATTGACTTCAATTGCAAATCTGTGTCTAAGAATATTTCAAACAGTTGCTCAATTTTGGTGCATTATTTCATGATAATTGCACATAAAATGCTTTGGGTGTGTTGGCTGCTGAACAAGAAAGGCTATTACAAATCAGTTATTTTCAGGTATGGTACAAATAATTCTGCACTGTAACATGTCTATTGCCACTGATTAGTAGTGCATTAACTTATCCTTTCTTGTTATTGTTTTTGACCAATGGTCTGTGTTTTCCAAAAGGGATGTCCTTATCATTAGATCTTATTTATTAGAGAAAGTTATAGGACAGAATGACTCTTTCTTTCTTCCCAAACTAAGGTATCTAAGGGATAGAATGAATACTATGGCAGTAAAAGAAAATTGCTGTTCACTCACACAATTGACTTGGAGACATATATGAGTCTTTGGACTGGCTTTGGGTTTACTATAGTGCCAAATCAGCACGATGAGTGTTTCATTGATGTGTTTTTGTCATAAAATGTGAGCCAGTGGTGCCTTTAGGACAGGTAGCAAAATAAATAACGGGTGTGAAGATAGACAAATAAGGCAATCTGCCAGAGCCAGGGAGGGACAAAATATGAAAACAAGTGCTCTTTCTTAAAAGAGTTTGTGTCAATACCACATGTATGATGTATTGGAATATCCTGTCAAACAAAAATACTCTGGCACAGAAAAGTGCTGGTTATAGGAGGCAGCAATTGATGCAACTCTGTACTGTTTCTGTTTGATTAAAAGTCTGTTATTGATGAGACAGAATGATGTCCTGGCATCACTGCTGGGCTGAATATCAGCTACCTTAGGAGCCAATCTTATTAACTTGTAGTTAAGTGCCACAAATATGTCTGAGACTGGAAACATGCAAGAATAAAAACAATACATTTGAGCATGCCAATACATCATGAAAAACAAATCCTGAAAGATAAAAAGCAGCAAAACTTGAGCCAATTTATAAATTGAACTGTTTCTTCAAAGTTTGTAAAAAAATTATATTTTAATAAGATTACTTCATACTTTCCTGTGCAACAATTTAGGATTTTTAAAAATAATTAAATGGATCAAAATGGTGTTTTGAGGTGAGGGAACAATAAAAATAAAGAGGGAGTGAACTGAAAGTAGTTGAAATAATGCTTTCATGCAGACTTTTATGAAAAGCCTGGATAATGTTGACAAAAGTTTTCAGTGGATAACCTATTTTGGCAAATCCAAACAACAACAAAAATGGTTTTACTAAATAACTGACCCTTCAAATATTTCTATTGCAACTACCTTGGCAAAGGTCTTGGTACTTCAGGCATAGAAAAAGTATACCTTCTGTATTTTCCTTCTGCTTATGTATTCTGGAATTTGAGGATGTGTAATATTTATTTATTTAGATTATAGTGCTTCCATTATTTTAGTATCTAAAGGATATAACTAGGCTGGATGCAGTTTCCAACACTATGCAAATATGAGTGGGAAAGTCTGTTGAGAAAGGTGATGAAGGTAAGGTTATTGATAGCTACAGAAGTAATAGGAGAAAAGGTGGGGAGAATGTTAAGGTGTCTCAAGGAGTCTGCAGAGCAGTTTCCCTAAAGAACCTTTAGGAGATGAGACAAACTCCATGGGTTGGCTTCTTCTTTCCCATCACAGTATCCTCCACAGGCTCAGCCAACCATACAGGCACCACTTTGTACTGCTTGGGACTGTACAGTAAAGCTGGATAACATCCTAAAATTCAACAAATGCTCATTTTTACTATGGTCACCTTCATTAAATCTGGCCTTAAAAATCCTTCCATTAAAAATTTATGAGGAAAATTACAGATAAACTTTCTAAATATAGGTAAACCTTATAATACATTTAAGAGAAGAACAAACTGTAAATGATGAACTGCCTATGGCTAACAAAATGGCTGATGTGAAAACTCACTGCAAACACTGTCTTTGGTTTTTTTGGTTTGACACACAGACTTCAGGCACAGGTGTCATGTATAAATCTGTCATTGAGGCATGTGTTCATGTGTATCACAATGGACACTCGACCTGATTGCACAGGGCAGTTCACTCCACCGCACTCTGGTTATGGCTGCAGTCTTGTTTTGGCTCATGTATTAGTGTGACATGTGAAAGAGACTGATTCCTAGGAAATGCTTCCAAAATATTCCACACTCTAATACATTTATGAAATGCTTTATTTATTCATGTGTGTATATATATATATATATCTATACATATATATTTATATATATATATGTAGACAGATAGATCCTCTTTACACAGAAGCTTCTCAGTTCAAATACCTTCACTTAGTTTTCTAACTCTAGTGCTTTTTAAAAAAGCTAGACATTATACTGTGGGAAAATTATTGTGCACAATAATGACTGATAGTTATAACAACTTCTGTCTTGCATTACCTAATGTATATACTTAAATTCAAAGTAGCAGCAGTTATTATAATTGTTATAACTGATGTTTGGTTTTATAAGTACAATTGGGTATACCATTCACTTTTAACACTGTGTTTAGCAAATATAAACAGAATTCTGATTGAATATATTATCTGAGAGGAGTCAGTATCTCCCCACTTTTAAACAGAGAAAAGACAGCCGTTTTGGGGCTGGTACATGAAGAAGAGTCCAATGCCAGGCACTACATTAAATTATGCAGTCAAATTAGTAGAACAAGCTTAAGATAAAAACTCATTGCAGGTACTTGCAAAGACTACAGGCAAACATCTGGCTATGTTTTTGTCCTTCAGATATGACAGATTTTGCTAAGAACAGCACCATTGAAAATCCCATAAGAGCAAACTGGCCTGGGAGAAAATGAGAAGGTAAGAGAAAAACATCTTTATTTATTTATCTTACGCTGACTTTTTCTGCCACTAGGTTTGCTTGCAGTGAAATAGTTCAGAAGTGAATTCTGCATAGTGCTTGCCTTAAAAATGATTTTGTTCTGTGTAGTTTTAAAATATTTTCTGCTGAAAGGAAAATGTACTAGTACTTTCCAATAATTGATGTCAGTTAACGTTCAGTGTACTGGGGCTGTGGTTAGTGATCCCAATTAAAAGCTCAAAATTTATATCAGAAAACAGATCTATTTCTTGCTTTCTAAAGGGAATGGGTGTAGGCTAGAGGCTAGAGACTGTCAGTTATTGTAGACAGTTTAAGGGAGATCATTCTTCCACCCCAAATCCATTTTACCTCTCCCTTGAGTGCACTATGTATTTCTACTGTATTTACCTTCCATGTAAAATGGAAGTGAATATGGTGAAAGCCTGGTTCAGAGCACAAGACTATGAACTGGATAATGCATAAAACAGACAAAATATTTGGAAACATAGTGCCTAAGCTCCAGGAAGCCTGTACGGTGCAAGTAGCCATCAAGGTCAAATTCAGACATCCCATTCTAGATCTAAGTATGATAGCTGATGAGGATTTTGCCCTGAGGCATTGCTTGCTGGCTGGAGATGACTGGCCCTTTCCATTTGATGATGGAAGGACTGTTTGAGCTCTCCAAATTTTCCATGCTGTCTGTTCATACTAGGCTGATTTTGTGTGAAATGGAGCAGGCTGTATTTACACTGTCTTTTCCACCAGTATATTAGCTCACTAAAGTGGTAATGCTTACCTGGGGGAGGACCCTGTTATTTGCAAAGTGGATGCTGTTACATTTACAAGGAAATTTGATTCAAAATTTGATCATTCTTTTGTAGTTCAGTTCTCCAATTTACATCACAGGTACCAATACATCTTTAAAAGCTAGCAATTCTCCTTCATTCCCCATAAGAAACATTCTAACTGAAATCTAAAATAAATTAGTAAATACCTGCTTGAGGCAGACATCCAGAGTGCAGGCTTTCACTGTCACTGGTTGTAAGCAATGATAGCAAAGGTGATAAGTAAGAGGAAACATCAATTGAAAGTTTGAAGTGAGGGATAACCAGCTACAGTTTCAATAGTTTTGAGAAGTTGGTAGAGCTAGAACAAGTATTGGACATACTTGTCCTCCAGATGTCTGCTTTAAATTTATTATTTATTTTTCTATGCCTAGATTTAAACACAGAGGCTGAAATAAGTAATTTCATCTCATGTCTGTTGTAAAAGCTAATGAGGGCTAATCAACCTAAACCTGGAATGTTTAGGTTGATTATCAGGAAAATGTTTTCTGACAGCGACATATATTATGTTTTGGGATTGTCCTAGAAGGCAAAGAGCTGAGGCCAAACTTCTTGGATCATACTGCCAAGTAGATAGTGGTCAAGAAAATACATTCTGTGAAACAGCCTCATAACAGAGGAACAGGAGCTGATGATCTGAGAATCCTGTTCATCTGTTAATGCTGTGATTCTTTGATCCACCTTTATTTAATTTAGAGAATGTTCAGTCCTTCATGAAGAATTTTCTGCAATATCAGGGCAAGATGACAGTCACTAACGCAAAAAAAAAAAAAGAGTAACAGCAAGAAAAAAACCACTCAAGCTACTAATTAATCATAGTGTGAGTTTTCTTCCAATGGCACCTTCCTTCCAACTGCTGACATATGGTGCTCATATAACCAGCTGATTTCAGGTATCACATCCATACATCTGCCTGTCAGATAGGTGTTTTGTTTTTGTAAGCTGGTGGCCAGGATTCTGCGAGGGAATGCTTAAGATAAAGGTCATCCAGAGGTACCGCATACGTTTAGGTAAGGGAAGGCAGAGGAGAGAAAGTGTTCACTTTATTCTCCCCTTTCCTATTCAGTCCATTATTCTCATGCTTTAGGGGCAGATGTGCAATCTGGGAAGTTTTCCAAATTCATTTTTCAGAACATTAGGTGCTCTCAATATTAGGCACACTAAGCAAATCCCTCTTTGTAACAATTTTACCACCAGCACTGAAGATGAGCTGCTTTCAGGATGAAAATAGATGGCCGAGAACTTGGGCCAAACCAAGCAATTTGGAGATAAAATTACTTAGAAAACTTTTTACCTGGTTTTCACACAACCTCTCTGATCTACTTAGAGTTTGTCAAGCCTTTGAGCACTTGCACAGTCTTCTTACATGAACTGTTTCTACAAAAATAAGAAAAAGCCCCAAAGATAGCACTTGACAAGAGTCTGACAAAAGTTTCTAGTATAATTCTATGTATTAGACAATGAATCACCTACCCCAAGCTATCAATCTGATCAAAAGGTTTCTAAATATCCAGACATTGCTACTCAACCATGCTATTTTTCTATTTAATTGGGATACTTTCTGTAGTTTTTCATGCTCTAGAAGAGTGATCCTAATAAGGGGGTCAGAATCTTGGAAGAATGAGAAGTAGTACTGAAATGGACTTCTGCCTTTCATTCAGCAACCTCAATTTTTATTTTTCTTTGCTACTGCTTTAATGAGACACCTAGTGGAGTTCAGGTTTCTTGCTGCAGAGTCCTTGAGTTAGACTCCCCTGTATCTGCAGTAGCTCAGATGTGCTGACATTCAATAGAGTTCAGCAGTTTTCCTGTGCTTTTAAGTAATATGTTGGAGTTACTGGAGCTGTATATCATCTGATTGTTCTGTTTTTCTTTTTTAAAAGTCTGCTTTATTTATTGCTACTTATGTCTACAGGGGAGAAATACAGAAGACTGGCTAGTTAACATTTTGTAAGCTTTCTTTTTTTGGCAAGGATTGTCATGAAGGTAAAAGAAGGAAAGACAGACTGACAAGCTTGGAGTTAAGATTGAATCCTGCTCCTCAGTGGTTAAGAGTGTGAGTATGTCCATTCTGAGGACAGATTGTAGATGCTGTTGTCTTTTATAGGTTAGCTGAGTTTGGCTTACTTGATTCCTCCAGTACTGGTTGAACACATCTTCTGTTCTCAATGCAATTGATCTACATCCTTTTAACTAAAGTGGGAAAGTTACCCTTAAAAACCTCAGTGATTTCATAATGGTGATAAATTCTCATATTTTTGTAGGGACATATGGAGACTCTAAATCATCATAATCATAAATCACACTTCCAATGATAGGTCATTCACAACTTCTCTTGGCAACATGTTGGAGTGTCTCAATACCTTCATTGTAAAAAGAACCAAAATCTTCCTTATATCTAACCTAAGTCTACCTCTTTCAGTTTAAAACCATTGCCCTTTGTCCTGTCAGTACAAGTCCTGGTAAAAAATATCTTTCTCTGCCTTTTAAATAAGCCTCTTTTATATACTGAAGGGCCACAATAAGGTCACCCCAGAGCCTTTTCTCCTCCAGGCTGAACAACATCCTGGTCTTCCAGCCTTCCTCCATAGGAGAGGTACTCCAGCCTTCTGATCATTTTTGTGACTTCCTATGCTTCTGCTCCAACAGCTCCAGGTACTGAGCCTCCTGTACTGAGAATCCCAGAGCTGGACGCAGTAGAGGGGGTAGAATCACCTCCCATATGGATCACATTAATGACTTGTGCTCAAAGCATCTCTTATAATTCCTAGAGCAGAAACAACAGGTCCACTCTATTAACTCTGAGGGGGATTCTTTGTTTACATCACTGCATAGACAATAAAAGCCATGTAGTCCTCTAAAGAACTTTAACTAATTAAACAGTGATGTTGCTGCTTGTGTCAGAAAGTCACTGGTGGACACAAGCAGCTATGGAAAACTCTTCTAACTATGTAATTGCCTTTGGGCACCATGCTACTGAGCAAGAAAAAAAGGAAAGGGAGATGGGGAATTGAGTTGAGGGGATTCCAGTCACAAACTATTAGAATTAATTCCCCTAGGATAAGGGTAGCCTCAAACCTCATCGCTTACTGCCTCCAGCTTGTGGCATATTTTTTGACCTTACAATTACAACAGAATAGTAATATGCATATAGATGCTATTAAAATCCAAACAAACAAACAAAAAACCAAATGAAAGCATTATGCATCCACTTTTTCTTTTTCCCCTGGGAAGATGGTATGAGAAGAAGTAAGCCATGCATAGCAGATATTAGAAACATTGCTTTCATGCTGTAGTAAAAGGTAGAGCTGAAGCTGTTCCACTCTACATAAAAAATGAAAGTGGTGAATGTGGATTTACAGTCTATAGTAATGTAAATCATCTGTTATCCACAGCACAGCTGAGTCAACCTTCAGTGTACTTAGTGCTACAATGCTACACAGTTCACTCATAGATACAGAAGCAAGGTACAAAATGCTGTGCTTCTTATGTACATCTCCATGAAGATATCATTAGGTAGAGGCCTGTTTTTTGTATATGTGAGAGGCTGAACTGTTAAAGACTAATGACATAAATAATTGGCTATTTGCAAAAGCAGCAGACTGCTTTGCTGGGGCCATGTTTGCAGCCCCAGCTGAAGGGGAAGAAGAGAGTTTTTTGGTGTGTGGTGGTGTAACATCTGATCTGTGTTAAGGACAGCTCAGGTGCAGAGAGGGTGTGCACCCATCACTGGAGGATGATCATAACAAACCTGCCTTTGTTTAGCAACAAGCTGGGTTTTAAGCCAGATAAGGGAAAAGGTCTATAAGAAGCAGATCCTGAGAGGTGGGATAATGGTTTTTATCATGCCCATTTCCTCCCTTACACAACACGCTCAGGTATAAAATTCCCCTCTGGGGAAGGTATTGGGACATTCATATGTAGGTCTGAAGGAAACAAAAAACTACTACTTCACTGCTTCAAATAGTCTAATAGTCTAATGATCCAAATATGAAAATGCAAGTTCAAATTCCTTATTGAGACCAGGGGCTTGAATTATAGCCTTTACACTTTCAGGAGTTTATTCCTCTGACTACCAACCTATTTGCCTGCAGCTGGCAATGTTGGGCGTGTCACTTAGCTTTAGGAATTCAACACCTAGGTAAAAAAAATCTAAGAAATTTTTTGATCTTCTGTTTCAAGGATCTAAAGAGTGATTCAGGTGACTTGTTTCAAATGCAGGGAAGGCAGGAAGATAAGTAGGCTTTTTTTTTCATTGTTGTTAGAGTGATCAAACCCTGGTACAGGTTGCCCAGAGTGGGTGTGGAGTCTCCATCCTTGGATATATTCAAACCCCAACTGCAACACTACTTTGCACCTGATCTTTTCCTCTGGAATGTACTCATTTTTGTTTTAGATTCCTAACATAGATGAAAAGAATCTCAGGTGATATCAGCTGTACCTAAAAGCCAGACTGGCATGCTGAGACATAGAGGTGGAGGAAAATAGTTAGGTACATGGTGAACTGAAGAACACAGGCTGAGTCTGTGTTACACAGCAAATTAAACTGAAGACTTCTGAGATCCAAGCTAGAGCACTCTAATGGCTGAACTACACTTCCACATGTATCATGTCAACACACAGCTTTCAATTAGAAGCCTTAATGTGAACATTGCATGCAGGAATAAATCATATGCACTTGTGAAATATCACAAGGCAAGTCATGTACAGGAAAATGACTTGCAGTTGTTTCAGTACTGAAGCACAATAATTATACATACATGATCATGACAGATACATCACATTGAAACATTTCCCCTGCTTTCTTCCTTGGTATTCTGATTAGGTAAGATTTAATAACTAAGATACCTTTTTCATGTCTGACAGTTCTTATTACATTTTTCTACAAGGCAATTAATTCAGATTGAAATCTGAACAAAAATTAAAATTTGGTGTTTAAGGAAAAGGAGGAAAAATGATGTTGCTGATTCTATATTATGTATCATATCTCTTTTCACTGTAGCAAGGTGCAATTTCTAGAAGAATGAAGAGTAAAAGTGATT
The DNA here is from genome assembly GCF_000695815.1 of Acanthisitta chloris. NCBI lineage: Eukaryota > Metazoa > Chordata > Aves > Passeriformes > Acanthisittidae > Acanthisitta > Acanthisitta chloris. The sequence continues at coordinate 79,816 of NW_008666741.1, read as the reverse complement.
ACCAAAATCTGTGTTTACACTTGTAAGGATGTCCAAGTACAGATTTAGTAGAAATTCTCACATTAATGTCTCTTTTTAAGGCATTTCTTTCTTTAATGACATACATAACATTGTTATTTTAGTTTCTTGAATGATGCTAAATGTAAGTAAATTTGGGAAGTGGATTTTGACAACATTTCCAGCCTAATGCAGCTATAACATATGATTTGAAATAATCAGAGGAACCTGAATGTATTATGAATGTAAACAGATCAGTTGACCAGATAAAGCTAGATATACATTGGTATTGAAGCAGTCTGAAAAGAACAGATATTTTGTTCAGCTATTTGAAATCCGTGCTTAAAATCAGTGTGGAAGAATATTTTTTTTTTGTTCATTTGTGGCAGTGGAAGCTTCCATTTTTACACAGAAAATCCACAGTTTTCATATTGTTTTGTGGGTCTAAAACCTCTTGCCAAGTGAGGATGGATAATGGCCCTAAAAGCTTCTAATTTTTGTTTTGAACATAAAAAAATTAAGCTTACTTGTTTTGTCATCCTCAAAGTTCACCTCCCATGAAACTGTCCTGGTTTGCATCTCTGAAAAGCAGGACGTGTTTTCTGTGCTTGATTTTCTTTACAGGAAAAGGTGCACTTCAAGTCTCATCTCTTCAGCTCAGCTCCTGATTCTGCCATTCCCTACATGGCTTAGGACGCGTCACTCCACCCTTTCTGGCACCTAAAATAATTAGCCAGTTTCTTCAGAGTTTTGCATGGCTTCCCTAATTAAGATAAAAAGAAACAAAAACCACTACAATGTTGCAGAGGTCTATTATCATAATAATAAAATAGACAAATATTACTTCAGGGATTCTGTACTCCCTGCTCCTCTTTTTCCAGGAAAGCCTGCACAAGCCACACCAAACTCTAATGATCTGTTGCTGTATAGCTAGCCATGCACACCAAAAAATATCTTGCTGGTGACTGCATTCGGTGTATGATTGTTGACCTTTACTGAATCATTTCACTGATGTTTGGTATTTATGCTTTTATCTTTAATGGATAGCATAATGTTACTACCTTTTATAGCAATAAACTGTACCTCTCAGGCATGCTAACAAGTCCTAGAGAATTCAAGTGATTTTATTGCTCACAGTCCTACAGTTCTCAGTACCCTGAGCAGCCAGAGAGAGTGAAAAGGAACTGAGTGTATCTGTGCTGCTACTTTTAGAGCATCTTTCCAACTGTTACAGGTTAAATCTTTGGATTTGCACTAAGGATCCTCTAAATGAGAGAGAGATTCTTATTGGCTTCAAAAATTTATGGCAACTGCAATTAAGCAGTATGAGATGTGAATTTTATTTATACGTCTCAGATAAGTGCTAGTAGACACAGAGTCTTTTGTTAGTGAAACATTTGTTTGTTTGGTCTGTCCATTTATTATTTATTTATTTTAATTAGAGACGGTTAACTTGAGAGCAGGGTTTTGGATAGTTTTCACAGGAAAAAAATTGAAGAAAAAAATGTATGGATTCATTCAGAGTTATGGGGTAGATCCTGATTTGGCACAAGGGCTCAGTGTCTGTGAGCAGTCAGAGGATCCCCCTGGAATGCAAGAAATGAAGATAAATAGTGCTGCCTTTGAGAAGCGTAATACTGGTCCAGTTCTCACTGTTGTATTTCAAGAAGGAGATGAGATGAGTCACTGCTCTGAATAGAAATCATCGATATCACCACATGCATGCCCACTTATATAGGATTTAAACTGTCATTTGATTTGCTCACCATTAAGGCTCACAAATTGGTCAGCATTGGTAAAAATTTCTGAGGGCTGGGGCATAGGAATAAATTCCACCTTGAACCATTTTGCCTGCTTTTTATTAGCCTCTTTGTTCTTTCCATTCCATTTTATAATTTCAGAGAGATTTAAAGCATTAATACACCTTAGGAAAGGAGATCCCGGATAGAACACACCAATTCACTGTTATTTAGGCTGTTTATCTAGATTTATAATATTTGAATCTCTCTTTCTTTTTAAACCTAATGAACCTGAGTAAATTAAAAGGAATCTGTACACACATGTAACACATCCAACATGCATCAATATAGAAATATTGTACTAGATTGAAAAATATACATACCTATGAAATTTGTTTCAGAAATGCTTTTAATAAAAGACCATGTACTTTTATCCAAAAAGTGCCTGCTTGGAACATCTGTGTCTTTTGACCATAGAAACCTTGATTTATCACAACTGCCTTTTTGTGGAAAAGCAAAAGCAGGAATTGAATATATGGCATCCTCTAGTATTACATATTCCTTCTGGCAACAAACTGAGCCTGAGGAAAATCATTATTAATTCAGAATTTGATTGTGCATTTTAGTGTATAATATGGTACACAGTGGTCCTGGCTTCCTCAATGATGTAAGTAGAAGTCCAAGCACAAAAGTATTAGACAGGCTACTGATTCTTGAACTGATTATGATATTTTCCTCCACGGCACAGGGGAAAGTCTCATTTCCTATCTATCAGCAGCTGGTAAAGACCAAATTCTTACATGAAGACCAAACTATGGTCTCCTGAATGGAATGTGCTAATACTGCAAGGACAAGTGGTCTTTCTGCTTGTGTCTTTCCCCAGGCAAGCACCATTTTGGAGAGCCTGATGAGGCTTGTTTACCTACAAGGTGTCCTTAGCAGTTCCCATTTTGTGGCGCTTGTTATGTTCCTGATCTCTCAATAGCAGCTGAAGTACACCTCAGCTTCGGGGGAAACACAGTCTGAGCTGGCTGATGCAGAGATCAGAATGTTAGAAAAAGTGCTTGTAGTGAAGAATGAAGGATTTTTCAGTCACAAATTGACAGAATGGTTGAGGTTGGAAGGAACGTCTGAAGGTCATGTTGCCCAACTCTGGTGCTCAATCAGGGCCACCTGCTGATTGCCCAGCACCATGTCCAGGCTTTTGAATATCTCTAAGGAGGGAGACTCCCCCACCCCCCTGGGCAACCTGTGCCAGTGCTCAGTCACCCTCACAGTGAAAAAGTGTTTCTTGATGTTCAGAGGGAACTTCCTGTGTTTCACACTGTGCCTAGCCCTTTCCCTGTGTATTTATCTATGTCAGGTTTTTCAGGCAGAGAAAAAAGGACATTTGTTAGATGAGTTACACTTTTGAGAGGAGGACTCATGATAGCCTTGTGCATTGGGGTAACCTTCACTTTAAAACAGCCTGATTGCTAGACTAGCATTAGTAGGAGTCAAAACAATCTAAGAGCTTAAAATAACTTGTCAGACCTTATACTATTATGTTCTAGAAAAATTGAAACTTTCAAAATATATATAGGTTAAACTGATTAATCTTAACTGATCCCTCTCACATTTGTCCTCACTGTAACTCAGGGACTTCAGTACCCCTAGATGAGTCTACACATGTTGATAGCAGTCCTGCTATTGATTCAAGAAGTGCTGTAAATTCTGTATTCCTTCTATTGCACTGTGATCAGTACCTGAGCTAGCTAAATTTAAGCCAGCCAGATGTAGATAAAGGTAGTCCTTGGTTTCTATGGCAGACCTACCTTCAAAATGCAAAGCTTTTACTTAGATGCAGGAACTGAGAAGTGAAATACAGAGAAGTACCAGCCAGCACTGCTCCTACTAAAGCTGGTAGTAGGGTAGGAAAAGTTATAGTTCATTATATTGTTCTGACTCTATTTGGTTAGGAAAAAGAGTTAAAAATCTGCAGTGCATTGTGATGGTAGGGTGCTGCTCCAAAAAGGCACAGGGCCCATCCTGGCAGCATCATGTTCATGCTTTGGTCAGACTTAGCATTCATAAAGCCTCCATTTCAAACGTGCTGCTTGGATGTGTTTTGTAAATGATGTTAATGAAGTCTGACTGCCTTAGGTGGATGTGTTTGTCCTGGGTAAAATATCTGTGCACTTCTCCTGTGCTCAGTGATGTGTTTGACTGATGACAATGAATATGATTTGCACAGTGCAAGTTCATAGAGAGATTTTGAGGTGGGGAGGATAACTCCCTACTAATTTTAATGACAGCTGCTCATGAATATGGTCAAAAGACTTTGAAGGAAGTATTTTCTTTTTCTATTTTCTTCTCCCAGTTCTTCAACTGGAAGGTTTTCCTTTAGGGATAAGTTCTCCAGGGAAAAGGCACAAGTAACAAATACTTATCAAAGACACTGAAAGACTTTTAAATTAATTAAGAAGAAAGAATATATTAGAGAAATTTCCTCCAGGATATATAAAAAATGCTGCAAGCCAAAACATTATCCATGCTAAAAAATAAGTAGTCTTTCAAAAGATATAAATTATTTAAGTTTTTCGAAGTGTCTAGCATTTTTAACACCTTTTAATGCCCAAAGGGTTTAAAAAAATAAATTAATCAGGGACAATTAGATATGGAATGTCTGCCTCCAGTTCAAGAGATGATAGTTTTCCAAATCCCTAGTGTCAGTGAGCATATTATGAAGAAAATCTTGCTGGGTACACGCATCCTCTTACCATCCAGGCTTGGATCTTACCAGAGCGGACAATAGAGTAGGTGTCACCAGGTACAGCTATCCATTATGTGGTTTGCCCTCTTCTGATAAATAAGAAATGTAATTGACTTGTGACAGATGCACTGAAAAACCCCAGTATGTGTCAGAAACTAAAGCATGATAGACACTCAGCTTGGTAACACAGTGCACATTTTTCACGAATTTCAACATAAATGTTGCCCCAGTCAACTCTTTGCAGAGTTCTTTAATTGCTGTAATTCTAATATAAAACACTTTTTACTATATTATGGCCACATTTACACACACACACACTGCTCCCCCTCCCCTTTTTTTAAAGTCTAAAAGAGAAAAACAAAAGCTTTGACAGCCACACTGTTAGAAAGCCTCTCTACCTGTACTTCATCCTCAGGAAATTAGTCTACACACCAAAATGGTAGCAATCATAGAAGCATAGAATTTAAGGGTTGGAATGGACCTTACAGATCATCTAGTCCCAACTCCCTTTGCCATGGGCAGGGACACCTCCTCACTAGATCAGGTTGCTCAAGGCCTCATCCAGCCTGGTCTTGAACACCACCAGGGTCGGGACAGCCACCACGTCCTTGGGCACTCTGCTCCACTGTCTCACCACCCTTATAGTAAAAAACGTTTTTCTAATATCTAACCTAAACTTCCCCTCCTCCAGTTTGAATCCATTACCCCTTGTCCTATCATTGCAGTTCCTAATGAAGAGTCCCTCTCTGACTCACTTGTAGGCCGGACTGCTAGCTCACACTGCTGGCCCACGGTGAGCTTCTTCTCCACTGTCACTCCCAAGTCTTTCTCCTCATTGCTGGTCTCAATTACTTCCCCACTCAACCTGTAGGTGTGCCTGGGATTGCCATGGCTCAGATGTAGGACCTTGCATTTCATTTTGTTAAACTTCAGGAGGTTTACATTGGCCCACCCGTCAAGGTCCCTCTGGATGGCACATCCCTTCCCTCCAGCATGTCAACTGCCCCACACAGCTTGGTGTTGTCAGCAAGCTTGCTGAAGGTGCACTTAATGTCCATGTCAGTGACAAAGATGTTGAACAGTATTGGCCCCAGCACCAAGCCCTGAGGGACACCACTCATCACTAGCCTCCATGTGGACAATGAGCCACTGACCACAACTCTCTGTGTGCAACTGTCCAGCCAGTTCTTTATCCACCGAGTGGTCTACCCATCAAATCCATGTCTCTCCAACTTAGAGAAACATACTTTGTTACTCTCTTGAGTAGTGTAGCTTTACCAAAATATTCCACTACCAGGCATGTTCCACACAAATGCATGTGAATAAAACCTAGTGAATTTAGCTTCTCTTCTTCTTTTACATTATATTAATATCTATTGTAAAATAGAACTTTGTCTGTAAGAAATAATACAAATGTAGCAGAAAATGATGAGTGAAATCTTGCCTTACTTAAAGCAAGTTTTTCATACACAGCCCACACTAGAAACCAAGAAATTGTTCAAGCAAATACAATTTACATCAACTTCTGCAAGAAAGGTTTTAACAGCATCTGGGTTGTCTGTGTTTGAGTTTTCTTGGTTGTGTTTTAATTGTCACCCTCTTATATTTTATATTTTGTGAAAGAAAACTAGAAGTCCACTAATTTCCTCATTTTGGAATTCCAGAAGGGTCCTTATAGAAACATTTTGAAGTACTTCTGCATTATTTGCATAAATGATAACTAGTTCTCAGCATATAGTACATTCCTGTTGGTAATCTGTAGCCAGTATTCAAAGGAATAGATTCAGAACCATAGAAACAGGTTTAGTTTATGTAATCTGACCAAAATATTACTAATTCAGTTTATTTTTAAGTGCATGCAATTTTGTTACTCCTGGAGAACTGATGACACTATTTAAAAAAATAAAGACAGAAGCAGAACTAGTTTTTAACAGCCAAAACTTTGGTCTTTGTTTTCAATGTGATGGGAAAAAGCCCATTATACTAACTTTGCCTCTGGTCTTGAAAAGTCCTGCCACATAAAAATAGTCTTTGAGGTTGAACTGGTTTTATGCTGATAGACTATGCCTAAGGAGTTTATAGACACTGGTAGAGCTCCTACAGATTTGCAGCTGTACAACCCAAACTTTTCATAGTACTTCCACAAATTAAATTTTAATTCTCCATTTTATGTGCAACTATTGTTAAATCATATAGAAAATTCAATATGCCTTTATTTACATACAGCAGTTCAGTTAATGTTCTTAAAACAATAGATGATATTTAGTTATTGAACAGTTACTTCTTAACACTTTAGAATTTTACACTGATAGTTTGAATCATTATCAATCACTATTAACTTATTGTAATTTTCAATCTAACTGAAAATTGTCATAAATTATTTCAAAAAGGATTTATTCACAGTTTGATTTATTAATAAAATAATTCTATAAACCATTATGTTTCTAGATGCAGAATGATTTTCAGCTGTTTGGGATGCTATAAGTATATCCTTTAGTCTTTATCATTGTGACTGATTGACAAGCCTTACACCATGCACAGATCTACTCTTTTTAACAGTAGTCTCTAAAATTCTAGGAATGAAGAATGTAACAGCTAAAGTATTATAAAAAGTACATTATTCAGAAAAAAATTAAAAACTCAGGTGTAAATATTGAAATAAACACAGAATAAAGAGAGGGATGGAGAGCTTTAGCCAGAGGCGGCAAGGATTAGGACAGCATAGCTACTCTGCTTTTCTCTGGAACAAGGGAATATTTACTTTGTCAGATCCTTTACAATAATCTGCATCCATTAGGACAAGACACTTAAAAAGACACTTCAAAAATTCAGGTGCTGCTGCCCACAGGCTAATGACATTAGGAATGCTATTTAGGGATTAATATCCCCAAACTTAACTTTTTACATGTCACACTGTGAAAGGTTCTGGACAAAAAAAAAAAAAAGTTATGTTTTATCACACATTAATCATAGCAAAACTAATCAGGCTCTGGGGATAAGAGTTCAGGCTTCTGAGTGTTGTCATTTAATGTCTTGTAAGGGTAAAATTTAAACAACTTGAGACTTAGGAATATCCATTTTGAAGACTGCAGACCACTTGGAGAGAAACCAGAGAACAATATGAATATTCAGAGCTCTAAGAGATGTGTCCTATTACAGCTGTATTACCTAGAGAAGACAGGTATGAATGAGTAATGTTAATGTACTTCAAGTGCAGAAAAGTTGGCTGCAGACAGAAAGAGGATGAAATGGCCTTTGTAATTACCAAGCATAGTACAAGAAGTAATGAGATCATATTTCAACAGAGAAGAATTAGTTTAAAGATTAAATCCCATTTCTAGTTGCAGGAATAGGTGAACAGTGGAACAGATGACTGGGCCAGATTGTAGTATCCCTGTCACTGGAGGATGTTATGAACAGCCTAAGAAAACATATTGAGTTTTAGGTTACTACAGGTAATCTTCCAGAAGAGAAGGGAGGGAATTGATGTCAAGATTGGTCCTATGATATAGTTCAGACATATATCAAGGGACTACATTGTGTTCAGA
>NW_008666741.1:44852-71757 GCF_000695815.1 Acanthisitta chloris | reverse complement strand
TAGGAAAGCTGCATATTCTGCATGAAACAGCAATAGCAATGTCATCCACCCTTTCATTTTGTCCATATTTTACCATGAACAGGAAGATAGATAGTAGAGAAGAGTCTCATATTCTGAAGGACCACCTCAAAACAGACCTCTGTGTTGTGGACCTATTTAAAGATTGTCCCTATGGGTTTTAAGCAAAGGACAGGTGTGTAGGGCAGGTGGAAGAAATAGCCTTGAGAATGTTTGCATTGAATTGGTCAAGTTCAGATCTGGTGGCTTTTTTTTTTCTTTTCACTACATAGTAATCTGTTTAACTTGGGTAACTTGGTTACTTTATTCAGCAGATACACCTCTGGATCCATTCCAACAGGTCTGCCTCTTTCTAGTGCAGAGTACCCCAAACCCGGATGCAGCGCTTCATGTGGGGTCTCACGAGGGACTATGACTCTATGAAAAATGTGGTAATGTGATAAAATCTTACAGCCTACATCCATAGATAATGTCCTCAAACCTGCTCCTTCATGAAAAGACTTGGGAGTCTTGCAATAGAAATTGAAAATAATCTGTTTCAAAACCCAAGCTACATATACCTCTCAACAGACCTGGATATGGGCTTTTATGACTACTGGGTATCTCCAATGACAGAAAATTGCCTTGTCTCTGGCAATCTAGGAAATGGCTGTTGTTTTTTTAACCCCTAGTTTAATAGTGACAGTTGTTCTCAGCTGCAAGTTTAAGAAAAGATTCTGAGTCCTTTCAATGTAACTTGATACAGATGAAGTTTTTAGTTCTATAATTAGTGATAACTGTGTGCCACTTTATGTGGAGATAAACTAATACTGAGATCCTCTTTTTATAGTACAATTCTGAAAAGCAGCAGGTTCTATTGTTTTGAGAATTAATATTATTATAAACCTCCATCATAAGAGATAAGAGATTCTTTGGAAAGAAAATTATTGTAATAGTTATCTGTGTACAAGAGAGTAGGGTACTGATCGATACTATTCAAGGTACTCCAAAATCAATATACAGAAGTAAAAAAGAAGTGGGAAAGAGAAAAAGAGACCAAAAGGTTACAAACTAAGATTGTAACTAAGGTTTATTATATTGGCTGCAGAACAGAGAAACGAGCAGCGATTAAAAAAAAACAAACCCAAACCAAACAGCAAAGAAACCCACACCCAGCTTCTTTTCCTTTTCTCTCTTCAGGTCAAATACGACTTCATAGTTAATGTTTATAAATCACATACAAAGCATACAAGAGTTTATGAAGCCTGAGTGTTCCTTCATGCATAGGACCACAGAAGACTTTTAATATGTGGGAAATGCCCTACAGATCTGACATCTATTTTGTGGTAAAAAACTTTGGTGATTTGCCAATAAAGAGTGAAGCTTTCCATGGAAACACACTAGTTTCCATGAAACTATCTTTGTGGATCTGTAATTGTCAGCGGCAGGGTAAATCTGGAGAAAAGGAGCATGGCAGGGGAACAGGCAGCTTTGCCCTCATGAATCTGGTATGAGATTTACATTTCCAGCCTGGATCACCGAGATAAGGGAATTGGACATATGCCTTCCAGCTTCCTCAACCACTGAGCTACTTATCAGCCTGGAAAGAGGACTTTTTTTTCTGCACTATTTTGTTTTGCTTATAAAAATATACATTTCTCTTATTTTTTTACCTAGTTAGATAGTGATACAAGATGAAGATTTCCAAGTATTTGGATGCCTATGTGGATGTCTATTCAACATCATCCTCATAACTGGGCCTTTTAATCTCAGAATCATATTTCTGGGTGTGATAGTTCAATTTGCTTTATAGTAGTTGGTATATGGCTGTGTTTTGGATTTGTGCTTGAAAATGTGTTAATAACACAGGGATAGTTTTCTTACTGCTGAGCAGTACTTGCACAGTATCAAGGCCTTTTCTGCTCCTCAGCCCACCCCACTGCTGATGGGACTGGGGATACACAAGTTGTTGGGAGAGGGCACAGCTGTGACAGCTGATCACAACTGATCCAAGAGATATCTCAAACCATATGGTGTCATCCTTAGCATATAGAGCTGGGGGGAGAAGAAGGAAGTGAGGGACAGCGTTTGTTATCCCAAGTCACCATTACATGTGATTCAGCCCTGCTTTCCTGGGGATGCCTGAACTGCCTGCCTATGGGAAGTGGTGAATGAATTCTTTGTTTTGCTTTGCTTGCATGTGTGGCTTTACCTATTAAACTATTTTTATTTAAACTCACAAGTTTTCTTGCTTTTACTCTTCCAATTCTCTACGACATCCCACTTGACGGTAGTGAGTGAGTGACTGTATGGGGCTTTCTTGCTGGCTGGAGTTAAACCATGACACTAGGATAAAATTAAAACAGAATCAGGTCATGATACCAGTTGCTAACAGCATAAATGTTCATGCATGCAGGCACACACTCTTGAGCAAATTGAATTGCTCTCCACAGTTTGAAACAGATGAATATATTCTTCTGTTTTTTAAATTCTTTCCAGGACTTGTGAAGAAATTTATAAAACAAAGCCTTCGGGAGAAAGATAATTACAGAGTTCAAAGCCAAATAAATAGATGTTAATAACATCTTTTTATTCTCAGACTCAGCCTCTTTCCAGAGGCTGTATTTATAGGGCACAAAGTATCTCTACTTTCTTTAGTATTGATTGTTTTGCATCTACTGCCTGAAGCAATCAGTAGCTTTTGGACACTACTCACCATTTCTTTTGAATTCAGAAAACTGAAAAAAATTAGCTCAAAGTTTGACTTTGTTTGTCCTGCACTACCAAGTCTGAGGAAATGCATTGTTGCTATACATGATCTGAACAAGACTTCAGACAATATTGACTTCCATGGCAAAACCAAGGTCACCAAAAGTGAGGGATTAGGTACATAAATTTCAGTGATTCAGATGGCCTGTTTTGAAGTGGCAACACTTCTGAAGGCACCTGGAAAGCAAGAAAGAGCTAACATATTATTGTGGATCCCATGTTCCTTCTTAACTGAGCAGAGTCCAGAAGTGTTTATTGCAATGTGCTGATTTTGCCAGTAGCCAATGATAGACAAGATGTCTGAACACAGGTAAATACTGCAGTTTGAAGGTGAGTTAGTGGCAAAACCCAAGTGAGCACACAATATTTTGAATCTCAGGTGAAAGTAAATTATAATTGTGAAGCACTGAGTCAGACATGGATTGATGCCCACATATGGGGTGAGTTTAGGATGTTATTCAGTCAGTGGAGTGTTAATTTTCTTATTCTCATGTACGGGTGAAAGGCAGATATCAATATTAGATATCAATAACTGGCTGATTTTCAGAAAAAGCTGAATCTTGCACCACCATTGCCTTTCTCTCCACCAACATTATCTGTCTTTGGTACAAACTTTTAAGCCATTTATTGATATGAACTCTATATGAACTTCAAGTCTCCAGCTTTCTGAAGTCTTGGCTTGACTCATCGTAAGACATTTTTCCTTCAAGCTACTAAGTAAGCACAGTTTAAACAGTGCTTAAATGCCAATGATGAGACTGACAAAATGGTTTGACTGTGCCAAATAGCAATTTTTGACAGAGATTTGTGAGTCCTTCACTATGACTTTGCTTCAGTAAGGAGACAAGAGCTGGAAATTATCATTACCTGAACACAGGGTAAAGAAGGCATCAGAGTCAGAAAAGCTTTTCTATACCTAAAGCAGGATTCAGACAGATATCTAAGTTCAACATGCCATTTGACCTGCAGTGTTACCTTGAAATAGGTTGTTTTAGAAATTTACCTTTTTTACCCAACACATGTCAACATATTCCTCTAAACATACCTAGAGCTGTGCAGTTTTGTGTGTTCCACCAGTTACAGATTAGTTTCCTGTGGCTCTTTTCTGTTTGATTTATCTAGTGCATAACTCAATAACTACTTTCACTTTTCAGCCTTAGTCACGGGGAGGGAGGATGGAGAATGATTTGGATTTCTCTCTCTCTCTCTTTTTTTTTTTTTTAAAATCAGTTGCCCATTTTCATTCAATGGTTATAACTAAGGCCTCCAGATATCTCTCTGGTTTGGATAAAATTAGTTAGTAGGTTAAAAAATTACAGTGGTTAACTGGGGCCAAGGCCTAACAGAGGAGCAGGCAGGTAGGCAGACAGACCACTGCACCTGCAGATGGACATGGAAGCCACACACTCTTTGTCAGCAGCCAGCTAGAGGAACAAGTTATAACCAAGGAAGTTAAAGCTGATTTAATTTTATTCAACTGTTTAATGTGAGGTTCACAGTCTGTTCAGACAAGTGAAAGTCATAGATACGGATAGGTTCAAGGTTTTGTTTTTTCATTTTTTTGCTGTTGTTTGTTGTTGTTGTTGGTTTGGTTTAGTTTGGTTTGGTTTAGTTTTTGGCTTTTGAAATGAGCACTAAGAATTTCTAATCATCCAGCTAAACATTAATTGCCATGAAATACACTGATAATGCTCCCAAAGGAATTAAGAAGAAATCTGTGAATGGAAGAAATCTGTATGATTGCACCTCTTCTTAGGTTCACATAGACATTGCAGGAGGAATTCTAATGAAAAGATGTTCAGTTTCTTTCAAATCTAAACAAGTGTGTCCTGGAAGATGAATTATGGTAGAAGGGCAGACCACCATCTTTGGGTATACACATAACAATGATAAAATATGAACTGTAATAACATGTTACATGCATTTGCTTCTATTTTATTTTACTGTCAATGAAATAACAACAATATTTTTGCACAGTTCTAGTGCAATTAAATAACTATTTTTTTATATTTCCTCCTTAACAAAGATTTGAACTAGGAAAAACTAAACCTAGTATTAATTCAGACCTTAGTTATTTGTCTCAAGATCTTAAAATGATCTCAAGGATTATAATTCAGTTTTCAGTCATTCTCAGTAGCAACTAAGCCTTCTTATTACACAGGTATTGAAACAATACAGCAGAGAAAGGAGGTTATGCACTCCCTTCACCAAAAATTCTTATTACTAGATGAATACTAGTCTGTCTAGGTGGAGGAGTGGTCTAACTGTATTCGATCCCACTTGAGGGCAGATAACTGGGGTAAATTATCTCCTGCAGTCCCTTCCAGGTCTTTATTTTTATGTTCTTGTGCATAATTCTGTATTCCCTATGACTTTTACACTATATTTTCTTTGAACTTCAAAATATTATTTTACTCTTACTTCAAAAATAGCATGTACAAGAGGAGAGATTCTTTACCTAAGAAAGTTTTAGCTGTACAGAAATCACTCAATTTTCCATTGTTTAATTTGACAGTTAGATTGCAATGTTAGCAGAGAAAAATTGGTGATCAGAAAATTAACTTTACAGTTTTCAAACTGCTCTTCCGTATTGGAGAATGAACAACAGACTTTCTTTATGACCATTAGTTCACTGGAGATGCAACAAAAAAAGCACTACATTGAGAAAAAAATATCTTTACAAGTGTTCCCATATATTCCCTGTCCTACTGCTTCTCAACAAGGCCAGCTGAGTTATAATAGTCTTATGGTGTGCTAAAAAGTGAGATTTGAGGAATGTCCAGCAATTAACATTTCCCACAAACCATGAGAAAAGTGACAAGAATGACAGTAGAGCCACAAGCCATTGCCGAAAAGCAGGTGGCCTAACTTCTTAAGATTTAGCTTGAAATTTGGTTGGCCTGGAGCCGTCTAAGAAGCTGAACCACACCAGCAACCTCAATTTACAACATGTGAGCCTGTGCACAGTGTTGAAGCTAAACCTGAAATATGAATATTTTGATGGGTGTACAGGAACAATAAAGGGTGAATGAGGTTAATGGACCAGGGTGAATGTAAATGAAAAATATACTAAAATCCAACAATTTCTACAATTTTAGAGCATTACAAAGAGGATTTGCTATGAAAAAAACCAGATAACCACACAACTTGTAGAGTCTTGATGGTTTTATTTTAAAATTACTTGTATCACACACCACTGTTCCTTAAGCTATTTTTTTTTTTATTTCACTGTCTCCTTACTTTGGATTTCAGCCTTCTAGCTACAAACAGATTCTGCTATCTTTTATGTGTATGCAAATTTAAATAGCCACTGGAATCATTGTTTAAAAATTTTATCTACTAAGTTTGTAAGGGAATCAGTTAGCTTGTGAGGAGTTGCTGCTGCAGTTACAAATGAGGTGAGGTCTGTTTCGGCTCCAAAGAAATTCAACATGTCATAGAATGAGGTCTTTGTGCATGCACAAGATCTGACCTATTAATTTTTGTGGCTTGTGGTTTGGGTTTTGGAGCTTTTTAGGCAAAAGCAGTGTGTGTATTTGACATATTATTAAAACTGTAATTATATTTTTATTTCTGGTACAGCTGGTACAGCTATGATAGGATGACCTTCAAGAAACTGATTTATCCTACAGGTACTGAGTATATTTTATTGCTATTAAACTGAAACTATATTACAGATTATTACCTGCTGTGAAGTATTTCCTAGTGTGTGACTAGATATGACTTCTAGCCTCTGATTTCTATTCTGTGGTTACAAGACAAATATTTTCAGATTTTAAGATAGTAGACTTCAGATTTAAGCTCTAGAGATGATAGCTTCTTTTCCTATGTTTTCTTCTTTTTATACTCCTTAAATAAAATCTATAAACTTGTTGTTGGTAAAGCTTTTGGGGGAGGTTCTAATACAGCACAAATATGTATCTATAACTAAAACAATGTTGACATGAACCACTTCTTGTTGTTTGGACTGATAAACCATACACTCACAACTTAGTTTACTTCTTGCATTTATAGATGAAATAAAGTATGTGAAATAAAGCTTTTATCTAGCCTCCTACACGAAGAGAATAAAAATCATAAATTTGAGCTTCTGAATTCCTATTAGTCGTCTGTTAGCTACACAAAATCCTTTAGCTTTTCAGACTTCGTATCTCATCTGAAGGGCTTGTGATTAAGAAATAACACACTTGGTTGTTACATGTTATGTGCTTGATATGGAAATCATTGTGATCTTTGGTATTATATTATGTCCTCTTTTAGAAGTAATTTTCAGTATATAACAGCAGTGCAAAAGGAACCAGAATGAAAGCATATTTGCCCTAGAGTGTAACTTTCTAAATAAAAGATGTAAATAGCTGAATGCATTTATTATTCTGTATTCCAGTGTCATCCATCCTTAACAGGTGATGTAACCTTTTCATGTTTTTCTTGATCATCAGGGATTTGAGGAATCATCTCACCAATCCTGACATGTAAAACATGGAATTTGTGTAACACACCTAACACAATTAACAACCTCTCTACTTTGTGTAAGGACATGAACATGGTCTCTGTTTAGCATTGTGGAGGGATTGATGCTAATCAAGTTTATAATTCTAGCATGGGTACACAATGTATGTTGGATGAAATGACCCTTGGAAGTGCCTATCTATTCTAGATGATGAGAGAGAAAGGATAGCTCTCAGTTTAGATAAATCTGACTTATGTTGCTAAATAGTTTTTGTGTATTCTTCAAAAGTCTTCTCACACATTCCTTAAATAGCCTTTGCATATAAACTCCTGGCAAAGTATTGAGTCTTCAAGATTTCAAGTCGATTACTCTCAATCTTAAAAGTTCATTTGCTTTCTCATTTTGGCCCTGCCTTGGAAAAGTTTCTCAAAGACCTTGCATAAGCAAACAACTTCCACCTCCTTTTTTAGAGTGAAAGTCATCTATTAGACAGAGAGAAAGGCACAGTTATTAACCTGTCTTCCCTCTTTCCTCCAAATTCTCAGACAATTGGGAGTGAAACATTCTTCAGTAAATAATTTTGGAACTATATTATGCCTTCTCACGAAAGTCAGGTAGGGATAAGTAGCATTGTGCTCCAAATAAATTGAAAATGCCTTCAGGTATAATCAAAAGTAAAGCTTTTAAGTGGTGATATAAAGAAAGTGGAAGGTTGGTATGCATTTGAGAGAATTCATGGAAATTAGATATACTGCACATCAGAAATCTGCAATATTCTAACTCCACACATTCCTATTATTATTTCTAATCCCTGCAGATTTCACATACCAATTGTATTTCAACACAATATAATCTGATTGTATTTCACAGTTATATTGGTCTGATTTGGCAATATGTTTATAAATGCACAGGTGTAAAGCAAATTAGATGTTTAGGTTAGAATGTTTCATTGCAATTAGTCCAAATTTAACCCATTTAAAATACTTTACATTGCATCTAACAGGAGAATCCCCTACTGCCTGAGTTTGTGTAATATTAATTGCATATTATGCAAAATGAAATTATCTGAACTTGTCACCTCAGCAAAGATGTCTTCAAAAGGACTTGCATAAGCTCTTGTAACAGGAAATTCTACTCCAACTTGCAATTACTTTGTAGGTTTTGCTGCTTCCTTCAAGAATATTAATCTTGTAATATTTCTTTTCAGCTCTGTCTACTTTTGCCAGATAAGGGAATTTCAGCCATCAAGCTTATCAATAGACTATTCAGTCACTGAATGAAACAGTAACCATACCAGAAATTGTCCCAGAAATCATTCCAAGAGAAAAAAATAGATTATACAGTGCGTACAGAATCTTAGAATAATAGATTCACAGAATTTAAGGATTGGAATGGACCTTACAGATCATCTAGTCCCAAACCCCATTGCCATGGGCAGGGACACCTCCTCACTAGACCAGGATGCTCAAGGCTTCATCCAGCCTGGCCTTGAACACTGCCAGGGTTGAGGCAGCTACCACATCCCTAGACAACCTGTGACAGTGTCCCACCACCCCTATAGTAAAACACATTTTTCTCACATCCAGTCTAGACTTTCCCTCCTTCATTTTGAACCCATTACCTCTTGCCCTATCATTGCAGTTCTTAACCAGGAATCCCTCTCTGTCTCCCTTGTAGGCCCTTCAGATATTGAAAAGTTGCCATGAGGTCTCCACACAGTCTTCTCTTCCCCAGCTTCCTCAGCCTGTCTTCACAGGGGAGATGTTCCAGTCCTCTTACGAACTTTGTGGCCCTTCTCTGGACTTGCTTCAACAGTTTCATGTCCTAATAGAATGATTAAGGTTGGAAAAGACCTTTAAGATGACCAAGTCCAACTGTCAACCTAGCACCATCACCATGTTCATCACGATACTATGTCCTCAAGTGCCATATCTACATTGTTTTTGACCACTTTCATGGATGCTGAATCCACCACTTCCCTGGACCACCTGCTGCAATGCTTTGCAACCCTTTCCATGAAATAATATTTGCTAATATCCAATCTAATCCTGACACAGTTTGAGGACATTTTGTCTCATTAGGTTGCTTGTTACCTAGGAGAAGAGAATGATGCCCTCCCCACTACATTGTAGAGAGCAATAAGATCCTCCCTGAGCCTCCTTTTCTCCAAACTAAACACTGCCAGCTCCCCAAGATGCTACTCATCAGACTTGTGTTCCAGACCCTTCACCAGCTCCATTGCCCTTCTCTGGACACACTCCAGCACCTCAAAGTCTTAGTTATAGTGAGAGGCCCAAAACTGAACACAGTACCTGAGGTGTGGTCTCCTAAGTGCCGAGTAAGATCCTCCCTGAGCCTCCTTTTCTCCAAACTAAACACTGCCAGCTCCCCAAGATGCTACTCATCAGACTTGTGTTCCAGACCCTTCACCAGCTCCATTGCCCTTCTCTGGACACACTCCAGCACCTCAAAGTCTTAGTTATAGTGAGAGGCCCAAAACTGAACACAGTACCTGAGGTGTGGTCTCCTAAGTGCCGAGTATGGGGGATGATCACTGCCCTGGTCCTGCTGGCCACACTATTGCTGAGCCAGGATGAGCCAGGATGCCACTGGCCAGCTTGGCCACCTGGGCACACTGCTGGCTTATGTTCAGCCAGCTGTTGACCAGCACTCCCAGGTCCTTTTCCACCCAGAAGCATTCCAGCCACTCTGCCCCAAGCCTGTAGGGCTGCATGGGGTTACTGTGACCCAAGTGCAGGACCTGGCACTTAGCCTTCTTGCAGCCCATACAATGGGCACTGTCCCATCAATCCTGCCTGTCCAGATCCCTCTGTAGAGCTTTCTGACCCTGTTGACTGTTCTTTCTATATTTACTTACTATATCCAGTTCCAAAAGAGAGTTGCTATTTCAGTCTTTGGGTTTTAAATATTTTACTCAATTTTCATTTCTGACAAGTGAAGTGGAATCCCAAAGCATGACTGTTCCTCGCTCAAGAAAATTTCTTACTTTCTATTTTTCTTAGGTGATGTTAAAAGCACAAAGTTTTTGTACTGTCCACAGAGTAGCAAAATCCATATGCCCTGAATGTAGTTTCTAATTTTGATTTGGTATGCCTTTGAAAGCATGTATTCTGACCTGAATAACATGGGTCATAGAATTTAACAAGTGAGTGAGGTATTAAATCCATTGCTACTTATTCTTGGCCTGCTACTTTTACATTTCAGTACTATTATCAATTCAGAAAAATGAGCTTCAACATTATGATTGAGCAGATCTTTTAAAAATGCATTTACTCTTTCCTGAAAAATTTCAAAACTATATTTTCAGGATGACACGTGCTGGATTTTTATAACAGTTTTGGTAATAACCTTAAGCCCTGTTTAACGAAACCAAGTAGTGAAGCAAAGGAGTCTCTTTAAGTTTCTTTTGTCGTTGATTACAATAAAAAAGAGAATTAGAAACAAATTGTCAGCTGAGCAGAATACAGTTTTCCATTATCTGCATTTATATGTCCTTATCCTTTCAACTTAAATTTAGCTTGTTTATTCCCAGGATAAATTACATGCACCTTATTTTAAATGAGGACATTCAGGTGAATGATATTACATTTTGATATCACAATCGATTCAAAAAATAAATGCTAGTGAAATAAAAGGCAATTCATCCTGACAAAGAGTGGTACTGTCTGTAGTATACCTCCTGTCATCAATCATTAGCAAACAAATGCTCATATGCTTTGTCAAGATTCTATCATGTCTGTGTTCCTAATTATTTATAAAACTTAGATCTGGCTCTCCTTCAGATAGCTGACATGTAGAAAGCATAACCCTTTGCTGGGAATTACATATTGTTATCTCCTCTCATAGCAGGGATGCTTAAATATGATAAATATTGAAGCAGTTATTTTACTGTTGGTTAAAGAAGAAAAGGCAGAAGCTACAAGATTTGAATCTGAACTTTGATTACAGTCAGCTAATTACATGTGGGGCTGAGTTTTCACACAGAGCTTATGCTTTTACAGATATCTTAGCTATCTAGTTTTGGCACTGCATTATCTGATTAATGTGGAGGACTACCTGTTTTAGTACACATTTTAATATGCAAAGATAATGAGTCCAGTTTCCTGTGATTCCAGGATCTGTGAAAATTATTTGGCACTGAATGATGCTATCTATATGCATCTTTAAGGACTTTGAAAAGATGCATGTCTACAAGTGTCATAGTTATCTGTGTCTGGCCCAGTTTGAAGCATTGTATTTTGATGGATATCTGTCATCTTACTGTGATACAGAATTGTTGTCCACATATACTAATTCTCTAAGCATACCAGCAAAGTAAAACTCAAACTATAACCAGTGTCTTTGTTCCTCTATATTGATTTCCACTTATGGCCTGTTAGAAATGGATGGTATTTAATTCATATAGTTCATATCTATAAGAAAACTGGCAGCAAAACGTTCATTTAAATATGATAAAGACTTTGCTTGAAAGGTTTCAAATAGTTTTGTTTCTCTCTTACATATGTAGGCACATACATGAGGACACTTCCTCTGTCTTTATACACATAAAGTTGCGACAGACCAGCTAATGCCCTTGTGCATGAACTCTCTCTTGGCTTTGTTTGGGTATTTTTTCGGTACCTCTTTCAATACATTAAAGATTTGCTTGCAAGATTTTTTCTTCCTGTGATATCTTCTGATTTTAGGATCATTGAGTTCAGAGAAGGGATGTGACACATTCAAAATGGTGTTTGGAATCTCATTTCTATTTTTTTTCTCACTAAAATTCAACGTAGATCATTTTCCCATTGTAACATACAGTAACTTGTAAAGTCATTTAAGTCAGTGTGAACACTTACTTTTCATATACAGTATCTGTTGCTGATGCTTTACTTCTGTAACATATCAAAAGGATATTTTTTGGCAAACTCATTATCCTCAGGATGCTTTAATGTGCATGCAGTTTGCATCTTCCATTGCAGAGGCATTTAAGCCTGAAAAGTGATTCCAGTCTCAATGATATACAGCAAAGCCCTCCAACACTTCCTTGATTGTTGATATTTTAACTCTGGCCAATGCTCTTCTTGCAGCATACTTTAGTCTCTTGACTAATACATGAATTAGGGCTTCATTAATAAATCACTATCATGAATCACTTTTATCTGTAATGTTACACATGCTCTCTGAAAGTTGACTAAAATTAGTGGATATGGCACGTAAAAGCAACAAACAATAGTTCTTATTCTAACATCAAGCCATGCTTAATTATAGGTCATAATTAATAGAACTTTAGTGTTCTATCATTTGTGAGCTGTTCTTTTTCTGAATGATGAGAAATGTTAGCTTTTCAAAAATTAGTTTTTAAGCCTAACGATATTATATTTCTCTGACTTCACATTTAAAACTAATTCTGTTGTCTTCATTGCTCATGACCATAAAGTGTTATCAACAGACTGTTTTGATGATGATCTCTGAGAAACAAATTGGGTTTTGGCCATGTCATAAATGCAGGTGTTCACAGCATCACGTTGCCATTACATCTAACAACCCTTCTGGCATATGGAAAAGGAAGGTTCTCAAGCAGTACAATAATGAATAATGCAGAGATGCATGGGCATGCAGGCCAAACTACATTTTAGGCCCTAAAATAAATTTTCCCATTATTAGAATGAGGCAGTTCAGTGAATCAAAGTGGAGAATCACATTGTTACAACTCGTGTTGTATTTTATTCTGTAATAATTAAAAAGTTCTTTCTCCATTCTTGCTCATTTCTAGAGTTTTACATAAGTTTCAAGCTCATTTAGTAAAGACTAAAACTCCATGAGTCTTGATAATAGCCATTTTATTCTATAATTAATAGAACTCTGGCTCTTCCTCTGACTCTGCTCTGAAATGGCCTGAAGCACCACTACAACACCATACACTTTTCCTCTCAGATGGCACATAAAATATGAGGCATCTATGAAAAGCTCTTTTCTGGCTAGAAAAGCTCAGGTTTTGAGTGCATTATGTTTTTATCCTGAAGGCTATTTGTATTATTTTATCTTTACGAATATCTACAGCCCTTTGTGAGGTAGGTTTTTCTCAATGGTGCTCAGTGAAGAACCAGAAGCAATAAGCAGAACCTGAAACATAGGAGGTTCTATCTGATTGTCAGGAAACACGTTTTTCTGTGAGTGTGCTAGAGCGCTGACAGAGGTGCTCAGGGAGGTGGTGGAGTCTCTATCCTTGGAAGTATTCCAAATCTATCTGGACATGGTCCTGGGTAAACGACTAACTGGCACACAATACTTAGTATGGTTTCTCTGAGATTTTGGTTTTCAAAGATGAATGCTAACTTAGTTATTTATATGAAATATACATTCATTTTTAATAAATAATAATGTGCATCTATAGACAGCAAGATATCTGAGATTATCAAGTTCACAGTAGTGATCAATTTTTTTAATGCTAAGAAGCACTGCTTCTACTACTATCTTGATTTTCTTTTATTTTCACTCCTGACTTTGTTTTTGAAAACTGTGTATATAGCAGTGTTCTGTGCTCTCTCAACTGCCAATGCTGTAAGCATGTTTATCCCTAATGCTCCAGATGCTCAGGTGTGTCATAGCAGTAGACTCTGGGGAAGTCATTCAAATAATTTTCTGCTACCTTTCTGTCCTGTGGCCTGATTGTTGCAGCAGCTTCCCAGGTGTTTAGATTTCTGTCATAGCAGTCTCAGTGTTTCTATCCAGTTTCCCACTGTACGTTCTGATTATCCGTCATGACTGAATGATAGGGCAACCCCCCAGAAATGTTTAGAGCAGTGATCCATACTGCACAAAGACTGAAAAGCATCTAAGGTTCTGGCTCGTGGCTTTGAAATTCGCATTCTTTGAGGAAGTGATTGGGATGGTCTCCTCTGCATATTGGGGATCTTTCTGTTTAAAAATTCATGCTAAAATACTGGCTTGCATGCCCTCAGGCAGAAACAACCCCCACATTCTTTGTGATTTAGTTTTAGACTATTAGTATACTCTGGTAGTATCTGGGCAATCACTGTGAGGTAATGAAAAGGTTATATCCTAGGGGAATTTAAAAAAATCTCATTCCAATAGAACACAGAAATAGTGCGGATAAATAGCTAAACTCTAAGTAGCCTAAGAGTTATTCAATGTTTTCAAACACTGAAAGAAAATACCAAGAAGCTGATTACAAAGTGACTTCTATAGGTAAGAAAGTAAATTTTGATTCTATAGAACTGGTGAAATTAGATTGAAATGAAGAGTTCAATTGGTTCTATACTGAGATTACCAGGAGATAATTTTGCAGTAAAAAATCCATGTTCGGTTTGTTATGGCTTTTTTTTGTTTACTTTTTTAAAATTTGTTTTTGGGGAGGGCTGCAGGGGGTATGCTGTTGTAGTTTTTTGTTTGTTTACTTTTGTTTTTCTGCATGCTTTTTTTTAAATTTTTCTTCAAGAAAGTGGTTTAACATATAATTTGCTGAACATGAACACCTTTGATGCATGGAATAAAAACTGAGGGTAGCTCAAACCTCTTGCAATGTCAGGTAGCTCAGATCTGAAAGACTAAGGGAGTGACAGCACTGCTGGAAAATAAGTTTTTTTCATTAAGGGAATGAATTGCAATGTACATTGGAGTTTACATTCCTTGACAGGAGTGAAGGATTCACTGTGTGAGAATAATTTTCAGCAAACACCTGCTTGGTGGTTTTACATGTGTTTTACTGCTGGACTATTGTGAATTTAATGGGCCTTTCTATACATTGGCAGAAGATATTAATTCCATCATGGTAATGGGGTCTATGAACTTGTATAATTTTGTTGAAGGAATCAAACATAAGATTTTGTTTAGTTGTTTTTCTTCAATCCAAGTTATAAGAAATGTAACCAGCTGAGACTGAGTCATTCAAACGTATAGTACCTATAGACTATTTCCTTGGACAAAATTAAGGTTTCCTAGAAATTATAAGTATTACAAAGATTAGAGATTACACTTTCTTAAGCATTTACTAGTTCTACCCAATTATATGATAGTTGGAAAAAAGATTTCATTTACAGTTAATGACTAATTACTTGCTTTATCCATCTTGCCAGTTTGAGAGACTTATAGATATAGGACAGGAGTCCTTTTCTGATTCATTGTCTGCTTATACAGCCATGTCTGAATGAATTCTTCAAATACAGTGCTTAAAGGACATAGCAGAAGGATTAAGTAAGCAAGCTTTAATAATAATTGAAATTAAATGCATAGCATTATGTCATTAAGATTAGATTTAGTCTGTATGAAATATTTCTCACTGATGAGAACTGCCAACTTGGGAGTATTATATATTCAGTGTAAATTAAAAAACTGGCAGTAAATGCTTATTGACAAAATAAATTTCAATTAGCAAGTACTAAATATCTGCCCCTAATTAGAAAAGGGTACAGTTGTTAGAGATAAATTTTGAGAAGGTTTATATGAGACTGTTATGTTTATTGTCCATCATTTATCTTGTTTACAAGGCAGGTCTTACAAATGTAGCTAACAGAAAATCTTGATCACACAACAGTTTATATGAAATGAACATATCTGATTATTACAGAAATAATTCAGCTTCTATATTTTCCTGTTTTCTTTCTACTGACATTCCTCATTAGGGCTCATTTTCTTCTAGTGGATCTCCCTTGGGTTACAGAGCAGTCAATACCTCATGGGAAGAATATATGATTATTGTTTTTCTACCTCTTGTGCAAAGCTTACAAAATTGAGATGCTGTGAAAATGTATTTTTGATAAGGTACACCTTTTCTCCTTCCCCATTGCACTAATCCTTCACAAGCGTATTTTTTGTCTAAGACAGATTTTCCAAAGGAAGAGTCCTTTTTCATGGATAGGGTCTGACTGGAAAATACGGCTCAGATAAAAAACCAGGACATCAGAATTTAGTGATAGCTGTCATGTTTGCTCTCATTATAAAAGCAAGTAACCTGACAATAAGATATGGAAGCAGAAGAAGCTTCCAAAGGGCCTTCAAAATTAATGGAAACAAGAAAACAAGTGACATGACTTTTCATTTTATTTCTTTTTAACCCACTAATAAGATGAGGAGGAAAAGACTAGGACTCAGTACACAGTACTGAATTCTCACAGTACACAGTACTGAGTTCAAGAGAATCAAACAAGTAGTTCCATGGAAAATGGAGGGCTTGACATCAGTTCTCAGTCCATCTCTGGTAGGCTTTGGTACTCCAAGTGCAGATGCCTTTGGAGGATCCTAGGAAAATGGTAGGTTCCAGATCAGGATGTCAGGATGAAGAGACTTTTCCATTTCCTTGGAAGTGTATGCCTCCCTATTCCTGGCTACAACCTTGTAATACTAAGTACCTTCCTATTACAATTTATTGTAGGGCTCCACAAACCTCAAGCCACTAAAGACTTAGGTGAGGGCTACATTGTTCAGAGGAAACTGTTACTCGTTTGAATTTCCATCCCTCGGTGCAATTCACTGATCAAACTCTCTTACAGCTTTGGAGGCTACTAATGCTTGTGTTTGTGGACTCTGAGGAGTCCAGTTGGTTCAGGTGGGTCATACTGAGTCTCCCTATGTAGTTTGCCATGGAAATGAATTTTTCTTGTAACTTTTTTCCCCCAGTATGGAAGCATGATCTAATAATGTTTAATGTTTTACCAAACATCTAAAATCCGTATAAAGTGGAAATATAAAACACTCATTAGATATCACTTATCTAGGAATATTCCATGTTAAAATACAGTTTTATAATGATCTATACATGGAAATGCTATGCTACATTATAACACTAAATGCAGCCATTTATCTGGCCCCAAAATGATGTGTGTGAAAAGCTCTGATACAAGTTGTAAATATGACAAAGCAGTGAACTTTCTGAGGCCAGTAAATTGTTAGAAACAGCATTTTAAAGAACTCTGCCCAGGAGAGGTATCATTTGTTACTTCCTGGAGTTAATGATCTCATGTCACAGATAAACTAGGTTATAATCTGTTCTTATGACTCAAGAGAAATATCTAAGAAAATACGAATAAATCATGACTGCTGTCAGGTCATTTGCCAGAGTATGCCTTGAGAGCTTTGTTTAAAACAACCTCGAGGCATTTTCTGGTACACTGTAAAGGGCTATCCCTTTTTGAGCACAAAACTCTGGTTCTTGTCTTTATGGCACTGTTTTGATCCCTAGCTATAGATGTGCAACAATAATGCCCTGACTCCTTCTAAAGAAAATTGCTTTCTCTGTTAGAAGAATTCTGAAAGTAACTGGCAGATTTCAACCACCTAAGTAACTTCATTCAGCTACTTAATTGCGCGTTAAAACAAAGACCACCCATGTACATACTATGTTGCTAATCTGCATTCAGGAGTTTCTTATTTTTAGATGTATGTGAAAGAGAAATAATAGTTACTAGGAATAGCTTTGGGGGTGTAGTCTTCACTTGTGCCACCTTTTGCAGCAGTAAACACTTCCTCCCAACAACCTGTTTATAAAGAATCAGCCTACACTATGCTAATAGTGTAAAAGCATAGATTATTACATAGATATGAAGCACAGATGATTACAGATTTAGGACTAATATGTAGAAGAAGTTTGTAAAGTGAAGACTGTGTTTAATTACTGACTTCCATGGGAGCATTAATGCCCCAACCAATGATTCCTTACTCAGAGCCACCTCACTTTCTTTGGGAAAAACCAAACTGGAGGTAATTAGCACTTTATACCAGGATGTCTGCAGGACTTCATGTAAATGCTAAAGCTCAGAGCAGCATCTCCATTCAAGGTATCAATTAAACACCTGTATCAACTAAGGCACTGATGTTAATGAGGCTTAAGCTTCTGTTTAATACTTTGCTAAATACAGATATCTAAGTACAAATGGTTAAAAGCAAGTTCCATAATAGATAGTGCTTGGTTGAAGAGCTCAGTCCAGCCACCAAGCTGGTTTCCAAACATCTTACTGCATGGTAGAAGTCAGGGGAGAAAACACTTTTAGGCGGTGCATGAATAGATCAACTCCAGTTTCCCTTTTGTTTGTTCTGTTTTACTTGGTTGTGGTATTTGGTGGCTATCATCAGACCAACAGCACTGATAAAGTGGATGCATTTAAAATACAGTTGGCATTGCTGGCCAGAAAGAATGGATGGGAAGGACTAAGAGGGGACAAAGTGAAGGGAAAAAGAAGAGGAATTAAAACACAGGAGTGGGTATTCAGTCAGCTCACCAGATTTTGTGTAACTACAGTTGTGACTGTCATTTATAGTTATATTCCCACCATTGCTGGTCGCCTGCTTGTACCTTGGAGGATATACTTTATCATAATTTCAGGTAAAGTCTATTGTCTATACTAACATTATAAAAACATTTAGACTTACCAAAGTAATGCATTATCTTTTTCCCTCTAGTGATTTTTTATCCAGGCAAATATTGATTAATTCAGGCTACTTCTAAAGCTCTGCTTTAAAAACAAAATTTCTTTCCTTCACAGCAGTTTGCTATTCTTTCCTTTTGCTTTTATTTCTCCTTTGTTTCTAAGCAGTGGAAAAATGTGTGCATATAGCTTCAGTCATGATTGCCCTACCACCATTTTTATTATTATACTTTCATTATAGAATTTCATGTTCCTTAAGATGCTATTTTTCACCATCTGTAGCTCTTCTGTCTTCTCCTTCACAGCTAATATTATCAGCCAAATTGATAAGGGACATACATCACTCACCTGTTTAGTGGATCATACCTGCATTAATTTAAATAATTACTGCATTCTTGCTTCTTAATATCTGCTTCTACTTGCTTTGTTCTCTTCTGCACTTTTAAGAGAAGAATCTTTTTCTGTATGTGTTGATTTATTTTATAAGAGCTGAATTAGGTTGAGTTTTGGCATCTCTTTTAGTTTAATTTTTTTTAAATTTATTTTCTACTTATTCCCTGTATTATTTATGGAATACATGGCAGATAGTTTGAGGTTCTTTCAGATGATGCTTCTCCTCTTAACTTAAGATGTTCCAGAGCACCTTAAAGGAAATTCCAGATTTTCACAGTGTCCTTGTCCTTTATTTTTCATTTACACAAATTTTAATAAATAGCTCAAAGTCAACCATCTTGAAATCAGTACCTTAATTATGGACTATTGAGTTTAAATTTGTGGTTACTACTTCCAAGGTACTTTTTCTAAGTAGCTTTTCTGAAGTTTCTTTCCTTGTAACCAAAGCCAAGTCTAAGAGAGCATTAACTTCTAGAATGTTAGGAGGCATTTTAGCATAATTGTAGCAGGCATCACTAATATGTACTTTGCAGTACAATGGATTGTGTTCTAGAAGTGGCTGCTATTCAACACTGGCTGTCAAGGGAGTGTAGAATAACTAGCCTAGATGTTGGCAATTTATGGTGTCATTTAGCCAAATGAGTCCTTCTTTTATTGCTTATCCCAAAATCCAGTGGACATTGCTATCATCAGAAAGCACAAATCAGTCCTCCTTTATGCTTTACCTGTACAAGCCCATTTAATATGAGGTCTCATAACATCCTTTCTCACAAAGCACATGAAAAGAATTCAGTGTATAGGAAATGCTCTCAAGTGTGATATGCACACACACCCTCTTCCTAGGAGGCTTTCTACACAGTGCATCCTACTGAATATCTCTTAGAGCCAGCAAAGCCCATGCTTATGTGCAGAGAGCAATTGGTGTCCAAAGAAGCAAAGGGTTTAGGATCTTGTCAGACAGTGTGCACAGTAGAGATTGCTGATGTCTGTGGGAAGTGATAATGGGCAGTGTCACAAAGAATGCTTTATTTGTGTCATAAATACGTCATGAGCAGTTTTGTTCAAAGAACTGCAGGCCTTTCTATCTATTCTTTATGAAGGGTACCTCATCAGGTATTTTCTGTCCAAAGACACCCATTCCTCCCTGTTTCTTGAGAACTGTTTCAAATCCCACTCTCTTTGCTTCCTCAACATTTGCAAAGACAAGATGGAAGAGATAAGATGCTGCTGCAAAAAAAGAGCAAATAGTTAATCCTTTTGATTGTGTAGGGCTAAACATTCTTTGGATTTATTTCCCACTTTGCAGACTCTACCAAAAACAGTGGTTTAGGTATAAAAACTTGTCGGCATTCTACACACAACCGAAATGCCAGAATAACTACAGGAAGACAAAGAGTTCCCAGTGTCTTCATCTGCAGCTGTAAAAGCACTGGAGGAAATCTGCATAACCATGCTGAGGTAAGGGATACTTTGAGGGAGCAAATTCATAGAGGTTTCAAAGAATTTCTGCCATCTCATGAGAAAGGTTGTGCTGGGCTTTTTTCTGCTGCACTTGTAGACATCTATGGGTGTCTGCACAACAGCACAGAGTGCCCACATTGCTCTTAAATGAACCTGAAATAGGAAGTCATTACCTTGGGTGCAGAAATGTAATTTTTAATTTGGAATGTTTTTCAGAACCAAGCAGTCCATACAGTGCTCATCATTCTGTCCTAAACAGACCTTCTCTCGTGCTCCCCTGCACAGCATACCCAGGTTGTATGGATCTCATGCATACAATCTACAGAGAGACTGAGATTCAAAGGATATCACGTTATCTATGACTAGATGACTTTCTTTTTTTTTTTCAGTTCCTTTTAGTTCTTTGATGTCTGAATTCAATCCAATGATAAATTTAAAGGAGAAGGTAGGAGGGATTGGAAAAGGAAGAGTAGGAGGAAGTACTTCATGTGGAAAGTCATGGATAGAAATCTTGATGAGGACGTGAATGCTCAGCAGATGCAAAATTGAAATGAAGACTTCATACCCTAAAAGGTGAGGAAGGATGAGAATGACTAAGACAGGATATAATGGAGATGAGGCAAAAAAGAGACCATCCATGTTTCTACAGAAAGACCTTACCGAGACCTTCCAGCCCTATCCTATTTCAAATGTACTGATCCAGTCAAGTGTCTTAGTCTGCAGACTGTCTCATCCCTTGTCCCTATGCATTTAATACCACTGAATATGAAAAAAATGAAGTACTTCTCAAAAGTCCTTCCAGTTGCCTTCATATATCCTCCACACCCTGGCCATCCCATTTACCCTTTGTAGCTCAGTACCACTGACCTTGTAGCCTTTTCAGTCCCTTGACCCCAAATCACCATTGCTACAGCAGCAAAATTCATCTGCTTTTTAAAGGAATGAGAAAGTTAGGCACAATGGTAACACAGCTGTGAAAGTTTTGCTGTCTGAGCCATATCTAAAATATTTTATAAATAGGAAAGATCTCCTAAGTCTCCCAAACAACTAAATCCTCCCCCTTTTTTTTCCTAGATCAAAAGATTGAGATGACAATATTTAAAAGAAAAACAAACCCTTTTCCTTCTTATAGAAACTGAAAACCTCGTAAAGCTTAAAAAAACAAAAGAAAGAACAAAACTTTTTAGCATCCAGGAAGTAACTAGAGGGACTCATTAATGTGGT
Organism: Acanthisitta chloris; assembly: GCF_000695815.1. NCBI lineage: Eukaryota > Metazoa > Chordata > Aves > Passeriformes > Acanthisittidae > Acanthisitta > Acanthisitta chloris. Next base: position 50,079 of record NW_008666741.1, on the reverse strand, counting down.
TTTAAACGAGAACTTCATCTCCTCCTTGTTTTCTCAGCTCTGTTACAATGGGTGAAGATTATTCCAAGCTGTTCTTGGTAATAAAAAATCTTACACTCAAAAAAGTCAATTTATCTTAAAATTCATGGTAGGTTTTAAATAAGGTTTTGAAATAAGTGTTAAAATCATGTGTCTTTAAATTAATGCAAAATCAATCAAAATATACAGAAATTAGAATTTTAGATTTTCACAACATCAAATCTGAGGGCAAAAATTAAAAGACTTTTTCTTACACAGTGCACTATATTCAACTTCAAAAATCAAACACTTTCATCTAATTATAGATCTTTTCATTTTCTCATCCACATTTTTCGTTCATGGTGACTATATAAGAAAAATTTTTGCATGGCTGTTAACTGAACATATATTGAGGTGAAAATAATGATTATAGTATCTTGTCATAGAATGGACAAGTAATTTTCACAAGAATGTTACATATAAGCTACAGTGAAACATTTTGATTCAAATTAGTTTCTGACTTGTATTTCAGGAAGACTTTCTGAAGTACGTATTTTTCAAGTGTGCTGGTTAGGGCTGAAGTAGAGATAACTTTTTCACAGAGGTTAGTATGGGGCTATGTTTAGGATTTGTGCAGAACACATGCTGATAATGTAGAGATGTTTTTGTTATTTCTGAGCAGAGCTTACACAGAGTCAAGGCCTTTGCTGTTTTCCATACTGCCATGCAGGCAAGGAAGTTGAGGATACATGGGAGGCTGGGAGGAGACACAGTCAGGACAGGTGACCCAAACTGACCAAAGGGATATTCCAGACCATATGACATCATGCTCAGTATATAAGGTGGGAGGAAGAAGGAGGGAGGAGGGACATCTGGAGTGATGGTGTTTGTCTTCCCAAGAAACCATTATATGTGATGGGGCCCTGCTCTCCTGGAGATGGCTGAACACCTCCTGTCTGTGGGAAGCAGTATATTAATTCCTTCTTTTGCTTTGCCTGTGTGTGCAGATTTTGCTTTCTCTATTAAACTGTCTTTATCTCAACCCATGAGCTTTTCTAGCTTTTACTCTTCTGATTTTCTCCCCCATCCTGTTGGTGGGGGAGTGTGTGAGCGGTTGCGTGGGGCTTGGTTGCTGGCTGAGGTTAAACCATGACATCAAGGTATTCGAAACATAGAATATATTTATCCTTATTTACAATCCTTCATCTGTCTTTTAAAAATGAATTAATATACAAAATGTAAAGGAAAGATTACATTCAACTTTAAAGGCAATTTTTCATTACATAGGCATTAGTTATGTATGCACATGCCTTATCAGTTAGGCTGAAAGCAGGAAGCCTTAACTGGTTGGCATGTTACATAGTGAAACATGCTGTTCACAAATGAAACAATACAGATTCTCAGGATATTCTGTTATTTTGTTTTGATTTCGTTAAATATATGTAGAAAATTTGCCTGTTTCAGGATTTTTTTTCTGGTGTAACAGTGGTTTAAGTTTCTGCTCTCTCTACTTCTGCCCTGTCCTTGTCCAGTTTCTCAGTGACTTCATCTACAGAGAACCTTCTTGGCAGAGCTAAAAGGTGATGTGATGTGGAAGACTACACACAGCGTCCATGCCATTACAGAAAAGTCTGTGGAGTATACGAGACATGCCTACCCATAATTCATGGCTTAGGCCCTGCTTCTGAACACTAGTGTGCAATGATATTCACATATCGTGCCTCTCATTTCATTGGGCCACATCACATTTCATCAGGCTGAACTTTATTTCTACCAATCCCAGGCAGCCTGGATGCCATAGGAGATCTCAAATTGTAGGAGATACCTATAAAAAGGCACAGAATTTGAGACCTACTGTGAGAACAAAATGTTTTAGGATTAGGATTCAGTTTAAAATTATAGACATGGTAGCTGTCTACTTTCGCATTTAACCAATTAAGGGCTAGTCAACACAGTTAATAGAGCTGTACACCAATGCAGTTTACCCTAAAGTAGGCTCCCACAGCTTACTTCATTTGCCTAAACATAGGTATCCATTTGGTATAGGTGCATTAGGCTATGTCTTCTGTCTGAAGTCAGCTGAATCACTTTGTGCACGTATTGACTCCATTAAGCACCCTAGAGTTTATACACCTGGTACCCATGTAGGCACATACATGAAGATACCTCAAATCAGAAGTTTTGAACTCAGTCCTATTGCAGTCATATTTAAGTGTGACAAAATCTGCCTCTGAACTGTAGATAACACATTGATTTATTAAGTAAAGTCATCCTAAGAAAATTTCCAACTCTGCTTCACATCTCCTGTTTTGCTGAAGCAACTCTTTATGAGGCTGTAGCAGAGACAGATGACAGCAATGTCTTGGATTAAAAATATTCATTTGTTTCAGAGTGCTACTTTTAATATAGATTTTTTCAGTCTTCCATTTGACCAGTGCAGCCAAACAAACTGCTGTGTAAGCACAACTGAAGAGGTAGTAAATCTCATCAGTAGTACTGGAATGATAAGGTAGGGAAGTGAAGGGGTTTGAAATTTCTTAGAGTTGATTTGCTGCTAAAGTCAGAATAATGATTCCCTCAGAAAGCAAGGTATTTGTGTTAAAAACCTATTCCCACTTCAGTAAGCACATCCCAGGATACGTAGAAAAATGAAATCCTTGAAGAGAAAAGTAAGGGCTGAGGAAATGTTAACAATAGTTTTCATTCAGATTTCACTTGTACAGAACAGTTTTTTAGTACGATTGCATACTGCAGATGCTATGTTGATATGACAGTTGGGATTCAAAGACCTACACATGCTTGAAGGCTGGTATTAGTCTCTTGGGGAGGGTGGTAAAGAAAGGAGTACTAGATGAGATCGCAAATGAGTAAGTCAGTTTGATAGTTTAAAGCTGCTTTTGAAATAGAGTTATTGCTTCTTACCTCTTCATTTACCCCATTCTCATTTCCCTTCTATTTATTCTGGGGCTCATTTTTGCTCAGAGTGGAATTTTTTGTTGTATTTTTGCTTTCTTTTATTCCTCTCAGGTTTAATAATTCAGTTTACATCAGTGCAATTGCTGATAAGCACCAGAGGATTTTGAGGAATTGTCATGTGGATCACAGAAAGAGGGGACAACCTATCTTGTGGTGGTAGACCACTAATTTTACTTCTCACACATAGAACACTCCCACAAGGCAGTGGCTGAGAACATGTGGCCAAGACAAGCAGAAAGTTAGAACTGAATATGCATAAGATGAAAGTTCCTGATCATTTCAAGACAGTATATTCACAGATCACTGATGATGGGATCACACTTTTCTTGCTCTTAACTGCAGCTGGAGGTGGAGCACAACTGAACCAAAACTAAGAAAGGGATTCACCTAGAGAGATATAATGCATTTTCCTAAAATATCTCTTCCTACTGAGGAGTTCACTGAACTGAGTATCACAGGGCTATATAAGCATAATGCTGGCACTTGGGCAGTGGTAAAGATACATACTTGGAAGCAGAACATTTCACTGCATTGGTGTTTCTCATACAGAGACACCAAGTTCCCAAGTGGAAAAAAATTATGTAAGTTGCAAGTCCCCTCTTGTCTTGGTTCTTTACCTGTGTCTGGGTCTGCCTCTCTACTCATTTTACTCACTGCATAACCTTTGTTGCCTGCCATGATTTTTTATTTTAAGAACTCTGTTCTTAAATAAATGCTGGCATCTGGAATTGAGACAAATATCTAAAGGAAAAATTCTAGTTGCATGAATTTTAGACTGGAAATCTAGAGCAATAGTGAGAAGTTGTTGAAGATCACAAAATAGGCATTGACTAAGCTTTACTCAAAATTTGTCTTATTATTTATATCATATGGTTTTAACTCAATGCATGACAGAAATACACACACTAATAAAAATTTTTTACATTGTTACTTAGGAAATATTCTGAAAAAAACCCTAACAGATAAAACTATCATCTCATTAAACTCATGTAGGAGGAATCCATAGATTTGAGACGCTAATAGCTTCAAGGGTAAAAACTGCCCTCCAGATAAAAGATATAAAAACACATTTTAAAGAGATGTCAGAAAAGTTGCTAAAAGATGAATAAGCTACATGAGTCTGCTATTCATTGAAATTCTACACTCGCTGCTACAACAAAAAGATTTCTTTTGCCACATTAATCTTTCAACTACAATATTCTTTATTTAAATTATGGACTAATGGCCTGCATAATTTGTTTCATTAAAAGTCTGCTTCCTATTACAGATTATGACACTCAAGAGGAAGAATTGTTGAGGCTCCAACACTGCAGACTTGGTTTGAAGTTCAGAGTTCTGAAGAATGACGATGCTGAGGGCGATGCCTTAGGCTTGTGTAACTGATTGTCTTTACCACAGTGGCCTGCCTACTCAGTTAGAAAACCAAGGGGTAGTAAGCCAAAAATTTAGAAGTATCTTTTAGTCTGTGTCTACTTTATTTCAAAAGCTATTTAAAGGAAGAAGGCATTATAGCCCATAATAGAAACTTAACTAGGAAAAATATAATTGAAAATGTTATTTAAATCTTCAGTATTCAAAGTGAACTGTCTAGTTTCAATCAAGATCTGTGTGCATTAAGTTAATGGTAAACTCAACACAGTACATGTACTAAGAGACTATTGAACAATGATAAATCTTCCAGCATGACATTGATTTCTTCATCTTGTTATGAAGATGAAAAGATATAATTTTTTAAATTATTGTTTTTACTCTGAGGATATACTACCATAAGAATTCCAGAATTTAGGCTACTCAGAACAATGCACTTCCTACATAAATAGGTAGTATAGAAATAAGGTTTTTATTTGGCTCCAGTCATTTCTGTACTTGGTCATGAACTATACAGAATCTCACTAGTGTCTGATGCATGCATTCACAGTTTATTTTATCCACAACTGCTGACAAACAGGAGGAAAAGCTCAGACAAGTACATTTGTCTGTAGTCTAAGGTCCTGTCTGCTAGATCGTATATGCTCAACTATGTAACAAGTGCAAGCATATTAAAATACATAGGCATGTTCCCCAGACATGATAGTTGAGAATTGGGATTTGATTTCCTTTAATTGGTGGACTATGTGTTACAGTCCGATTTATGAGAGGTGCCTCTGCCTAAATTAAGGTGCAAATGAGACCACATACCAAAGTCAATAATACGTTAATAAAGTAATAATAAAATAATATGGTGTTTATTTAATTATAACTGTGAGGTAGAGAG
>NW_008666741.1:18943-44814 GCF_000695815.1 Acanthisitta chloris | reverse complement strand
AAAGACAGAGAGAGAGAGAGAGCAAGGGGGAGAGAGAGAGAGAGAGACAGAGAGAGAGAGAGAGAGACAGAGAGAGAGAGAGAGAGAGAGACAATCACCAGCCATGGATCCAGCAGTGTCCTGTTGGTCCATCTTTACCCTGGGCTTCTTGGTGGTGGAGATCCTGAGTCACTCTTCCGGTGGTGGGGGCCCCAAATCATGCTATTGGTTATGGGGGTCACCCATTGCTCATCTGGGGGTACCACCTGTATACAGTCTAAATTCCAGGTATCCTTGGAGGTCTATTCCTAATTTACATGCGAAGTGAGGATGGACATGCCTTCATCTGCATGCTTCCTTGGGGTGGGGATTTGGTGGTTGCAGATGCTGCCTGTCTGGGGTGATCTTTTGACTGGTGATATGCATATGCAGTTTGCCACTGAGGGAAATCATCTGGGGGTACCACCTGTATACAGTCTAAATTCCAGGTATCCTTGGAGGTCTATTCCTAATTTACATGCGAAGTGAGGATGGACATGCCTTCATCTGCATGCTTCCTTGGGGTGGGGATTTGGTGGTTGCAGATGCTGCCTGTCTGGGGTGATCTTTTGACTGGTGATATGCATATGCAGTTTGCCACTGAGGGAAATTTAGATAAGATACATTAATCAGGATGTGCTAACCAGATCTCGCCTCGGCAAGGCCTGGAATTAGCACAAACTCATCTCTTTTGTGCTTATTTGAAGCTGTCGCCATGGTGGCTAGTACATCTTATCTTAGGGCAAATTCTTTTTGTGGAATTAACAGTGTTTGAGGCAGACAAGGTATTCTTTTATTCCTTGAAGAGAGAGAGAGAGAGAGAGAGAGAGACAATCACCAGCCATGGATCCAGCAGTGTCCTGTTGGTCCATCTTTACCCTGGGCTTCTTGGTGGTGGAGATCCTGAGTCACTCTTCCGGTGGTGGGGGCCCCAAATCATGCTATTGGTTATGGGGGTCACCCATTGCTCATCTGGGGGTACCACCTGTATACAGTCTAAATTCCAGGTATCCTTGGAGGTCTATTCCTAATTTACATGCGAAGTGAGGATGGACATGCCTTCATCTGCATGCTTCCTTGGGGTGGGGATTTGGTGGTTGCAGATGCTGCCTGTCTGGGGTGATCTTTTGACTGGTGATATGCATATGCAGTTTGCCACTGAGGGAAATTTTGTTTAGATACATTAATCAGGATGTGCTAACCAGATCTCGCCTCGGCAAGGCCTGGAATTAGCACAAACTCATCTCTTTTGTGCTTATTTGAAGCTGTCGCCATGGTGGCTAGTACATCTTATCTTAGGGCAAATTCTTTTTGTGGAATTAACAGTGTTTGAGGCAGACAAGGTATTCTTTTATTCCTTACACTATGAAATCTTTGCATTGCCTCAGTGTGGCACAGTTTTCTGTTGTCTCCCTGACACTAGATCTCACATGGGTCTTGGAGTGAGAGATAGGCCATGTTGTGGTCTAAAATGTGAGATGTTATCTCTAAACTGGGGGGATGGAGACTTATTATGCATATTACAATAGAGGTAGTCCTTTGGCAGAATTTGTACTCCCCAATCATTATTACTGACATTTTCCGCAAACCTATTGGCTTCATGACACTCTCCTGCCTTTGGAGAACTGTAGTGAATGGTTGAACCACATGATTTGATTTCACAGGTGACTGTGTAAATATATGGTGGAAAACAACTAAGCAGAATCTGACCATACAAGTGCCAGACTTAATTAAATCAGATGCAATCAAAACTATATCACTGGAGATACCCCATACTGTATATTGCATTCTGTAGGGAGGAAGGCTGCTGTTTTTTCTGCTGTTCTTAGGCCCAGAGAAAGCCATATGGAAGGATCAGGAAACTGTGCCTTCCTGACAAGTCACAGGACATGCTAAAATGCGAAAGATGAGCAAGAAATAGGAGAAGCACAGGAGACAGTGAACCATCACACTGCAGGAAATTGGCCAATCCCTTGCCTGGGAAAATATTTGGTTTCCAGAAACAGAGCTACAGAATGCCTTAGAGTTGACTGAAATACAGAGAATTTATAGGAAACTAGAGAGAACATCTCCCTTAAAAACATGCAATTGGAAGTAGCAAGATCTTTGTTAATACTTGGTTTAGAATCAGCCCACGACTGAACTACACAGTCCTGTTTTACATACTTACACATGAAATTCTCTGCCTTTCCAGTGTGAAAGTTGTATTGTGATGAAATATTGTGCCTGATGATACAGACATATGGTATGTTGCTTAGGTACAGAGCCTGGTGATGTGCTCACTTTACAGAAGAAATATGGACGGTTTCCTAACTCTATGTGGTTTGAAGTCTTGCCTTCATTACTGTTCCCGAATTTCTGGTGTGGTTTGTAGATTAGGCATGATGATATTTGAGTCCTTATTCCTACTCATGAATTTGAGTAGGAAAACTTTCTTCTGACTAAAGCAGCCTAAACCAGAAGAATGCATACAGTTAATTTCTTTGCGTTTGGACAATCTCTAGTCATCACACTCCTGGTTTGCTTTGTTCCAGATCTTTAATCTTCTATTCCCTTTTATTTTACAAAGAGGGAGCTTGTTCACGTTACTACTACTCCCTCTTATACTCCCCCAAGCCCCCCAGCTCTTTTTATAAGAAGCAAATCAATTTTAGTAAGCCTTTCAGTAGCTCTACTATTTCCAGCTGAGCTGGGATCATGCCTCTTAGCCTTTTACTGGTGCTATTAGCAATTATGTGGAAATCTCAGTTTCTACTTCATTTTCTGGATCCTAGTGAGCTGGTTTACTGGTAGACATATTTCTTTCTAGCGATTTCACTTTCACACAGCAAGTTCTAATCCCATATTACCTTTTCTGAATGAATTCCTCAAAAATTTCCTTTTTGTCCTAAAAGTAAGCTATTTGTGTATTTCTCACTTCACATGAGAAAAAACTTACATAATATCTGCACCATTCTGAGCCAGAAAAGGGTTAGTAAGTATGCTAACTGCATTTCTACACCGACATGTTACTAATATTCTCAAATTTCTGTCTTAACTTTTATATTTCTTTCTCAGATTTATTTTTTTTTAAATTTTATATGTGACAGATCATTCTGAATTTGTTATTGATTTGCTTAACTCAAGTGACCTGTTTCTCAGCTTTCACTTGAGCAAATTTTTAAGCAGTGATAGAAGAGTTTTAGGATATTGCTCTCCACCATGGCCTGAATCTGTTTCCTATTCCATATGGTTTCTCATCAATGTCTTTATTATCTTAAAGGCATTTTACATCAGCCTATTCAGCTTCAAGTTTTCTGGGTTTATGTAGGTTTGACTGAACTGTGGACCTTTCCCAAACACCACAATGGGTTCCCTATGTGGTGATCATACAATATTCACTACAGCATGCTGGTTCTCTAATACCAAGTCAATGTGGGTAATAATTGTGTACTAAAATGAAATGTTTGCTGGTATATGCAATATTTTTTCTACTGATTATTGTGATCTATGCATATAATAGACAAGAGATTATGTAATTTTTAGTTTTCTCAGTTTTATGGTCCTGTTTGATCAATTCTACATTTCTTTGTATCAATATATCTATTGAGTCTTTTCAGAATTTTGTCATTACCTTTGGTCCCACTATCCTCTAACTCATAAACGATGCACCAACAGTTAGAGACAGTTCTGTTTCAGCTCTGCGGATAACATAAACATTCTTACTTGCCAATTTATCCTCACACTGCCTCCAGGCAATAGTTGGTAATGATTTTTCTCAATATTTCACCTCTGTGAAACTGTACCACTTAAAATCAAAATGGGATATATTTTCAGGTTCACTCTTCTTGTGTGTCTTTTTAAGGAGACAGTCTACAATTCACATTGTTCTTCTAGTACAACACTTACAATCTTCCTTGAGCTCTTTTTCTCTCTACTGTGTCCTAAATGAACTCTGCACAATTTTCCTCTTCCCTGCAAGTTCTATACCACAGATGACTGGGATATGATGGTGAATGATTTGCTCTCTGGTGTTGCAATGACAAGCTTTGGCACTTCTAACAACACTTTAAAGTACTTCTTCTTTGTGTAGGCATATATGATTTGGAAGGTGAAGAGGTAGGTGATTCTCCCCCTCTACTCTGTCTTCATGAGACCCCACATGGAGTGCTATGTCCAGCTCTGGGGACCTCAGCACAAGAAAGATGTGATCCTGTTTAGAGCATCCAGAGGAGGGTATCTCCTATGAAGACAGACTGAGATAGTTGGGATTGTTCAGTCTGGAGAAGATACAGCTCTGAAGAGACCTCATTGCAGCCTTCCAGTACTTTAAGGGGGTTATAAGAAAGAGGGAGAACAACCTTTTATATGGGCAGAGAGTTATGGGACAAGGGAGAATGGTTTTAAACTAAGAGGAGAGATTTAGATTGGATGTTAGGAAGTCCTTTACTCAGAGGGTAATGAGGCACCAGCAGAGGTTGCCCAGAGAAGCTGTGGATGCCTCATACTTGTAAGTATTCAAGGCCAGGTTGGACAGGAGTTTGAGCCATCTGGTCTAGTGGAAGGTGTGGTGCCCATGGCAGAGGGTTTGGAACTAGATGATCTTTAATTTTCCTTCCAGCTTTTCTATGATTCTATCACTTCTGTAGTCTTTTTCTCTGTACAGTCTTTTTCTGGTGTACAGGAAATTCTGCTACTTTAACAGACCACTGTCTTCCAAAGCATATGTTTGGTTTACTGCTAGTTCTCTTAACTTTTTGCAATGGTTCCTAGGCACAGAGACAAACCTGTCAGATTTCTCACTCTGAGGCAAATGCCATGCTCTGATCTGGCAGGATCACAACTGAAAGAGAGGTCATAGCTCAGTACTGTGAGTGAATGAACTGCAGGCACAAGTGTGAGGGAAACAATGTGATATAGTGGTTGTCTAAAGTTCACTCTGTGCAAGACAAATCTCTGTAGTTGTGCTGTGCAACATTTTGATGTTCCAGTAAGGGAATCAACAGCAGTTGTAGTCTTGAGAGGGCTGGGGATAGAAACGTGGTAATTTGCAATTAATTGCAGGTTATTAAGACTGTGACAAAGCTGACTGGGAGAGTACAGCATACTGCAGTTTGCTGCTTATATGCTTTAGTGTCCAGAAGACATTAAAGTGTTTTATTTCTTAGATGTTCTGTAACTAATTTTCTACTGTTCCCTTTTATTGTCTTGTTTGTGTTATTAATGAAATTGCTAATGCAGATTTACCATAATAAGAGTCTTACGCTAAGTACTAATAAACACAAATTTACCTGAATGATATGGTGTAATTATTTTCTTTGGTTATCTACTGGCTAATGTGTAAAGTAAATGGGAAACTGTTACTTCTTGCTTTGATAGAACACATTTTAATTATTAAAAAAAGTTTTGGAATTAGGAGACATGTCATATGTTTAATCACTCTACCCCTGCAAATTGCTCACCTTACAAACAGAGCTCTTAGCAGGATGCTGTGTACCAATGCTTTCTACAGGGACTTCATAAAATGCAGACTGAATCCTGCTGTTTCTGCAAAGTATTAGCAGTTGAAAGCAGGATCAGAAAATAGAATTCTTTTCTATTACTATTTATCAGTTTTCTATTTTACAATTGCTATTACAATAATAGCTATTTAACAGCTAGGTCTATTTAACAGGTTTTATACCTTTTCCCTTTTCCTTACTTTCCTTCTGACAGTTTACCCTTTTTTGCCGTTCAAGTGATATAACAGAAACTTAAAGAACGAGGTAGTGGAGCACTCTAAAACTGCCAGATTTTAGATCATCAAATCTCTTCCAGCAGCTCATTCCACAGCTGAGCAAACTCAAGGATGAACACTTTATCTTTTCTATTTTGTTCATTACTAAAAAGGTGCTCAATCTTATGCATAACTTTGAACTGTGTCAGTAGTCCAAGTGATTTTTAGGGACGGCAGACATACCTGAAGTTATATATTTTTAAATTCCCTCTGCAAACTGGAGCTTTGGTTCAATGTTTGGGCACCTCTTATATCTCAAAGAAAAAAAGTTCTTACCACGTCATAGGAGGATGAGTGTGTTGTTGCTGAGATACCTGTATTTTCCAAACACAAATGATTGAAAACCAGACTGAAGTCTTCAGGTGGTAATAGAAGAAGATTAAAGGGAACAATGCTGTTGTGGTTCATTGTGCTGAGAAGGGTGGTAATAAGCTTGCTAAGGACTTTTCTTGAGCTCCATCATTAGCTTCAGGCACAATGCACTGCACAAAATAATTGCTGAGTGTCAGCCAGAGAGGCTGAGCATGCAGGATCACTTGAGCTCAGGAGTTCTGGGCTGCAGTGTTCTGTGCCCAGTGGATTGATATTGTGACCCACAGGGAGCCTCAGGCTACCAGGTTGTCCAGGGCAGGGGAAGGGGGGATGTGAGAGTGTGAGCAGCTGTGTGGTTCTTGGCTGCTGGCTGGGGTTAAATCACAGCACAGTATGACCTGACTTCTGCTTTTACTCACCAAGAATGAAGTGTCCACGTGCCATAGCTATACCATAATGGAAGATGAGCTGGGGGACAAGAGTCATAGTGAGGCAGGCAGAGCAGGAGCCTCAAGGTCACCCTGAGTCCCACGGCACCTGAACAAGAAAAGCAGAGTGGGTCTGGTAAGACCATCCAGGGTCATCCAAGAGCCCAGATCATTGGGTGCTTCCACAACAGCAAGACCAGCAGATCAATTTTGGAAGTCAAGGCAGCAGGCTGAGGTCCAGTCCAGGTCGGTGAGGTACACAGCCAGGCACATCCATGAGAGCAGGAGCAAAGAAAAGGCCCACGGCACCTGAACAAGAAAAGCAGAGTGGGTCTGGTAAGACCATCCAGGGTCATCCAAGAGCCCAGATCATTGGGTGCTTCCACAACAGCAAGACCAGCAGATCAATTTTGGAAGTCAAGGCAGCAGGCTGAGGTCCAGTCCAGGTCGGTGAGGTACACAGCCAGGCACATCCATGAGAGCAGGAGCAAAGAAAAGGGCTCAAACTTAAGTTCCTGCTGTTGCTGAGGGGGGCAGGGCCTTGCTTGTCAGAGCATTTTCTCACACAGCTCTTCCTACACATCTGTCTGATTCAAGGCTGCACGGCAACACCGTTAAGCCTGACCCTGACCATGGGCAATCAAACCCTTGAGTGCTCAGAGCCCTGATATAGAGAACTGTAATGGTAAAGTTACTTAATGAGTATTCTAGTTAAAACTCTGTCTTTTCTTCCTGGTATTTGTATAGTGTAATTTTAGTTTTGTTTGAATTCGTATGGATAGTCTGTAAGCTTTTATTTCTAGGGTGAGATTCAGGTTAACAGCTAAGACAGTCAATAGTCACTTTGACAGGGTAATCTATACTGACTGAAACCAGTAAGCTTTTTGTTCAGCTGATAGTGAGAAATATGCTTTCCGAAGGTAATTTAGAAAGCTAGAATTCTGTACAGAAATATTGCTCTAGCCAGCCATTACCTTTGGATGCAGGAGCCTGTCAAATATTTCTCTCCACTCTGAATAACATTGTAAGTGAAACACTGCCATTCACTCAGGAGCCAGAGAGTAGAGGTCTCTTCTGGGAATACCTATTAAATTAGTTTGATGCCTTTTTCTGTGACAGCAGGTGTTGATGGTGCTCTCTGCCTTTTTAGACCAAGCCTGGCTGTTGGAGAGTTTGACTAGGAGAAGAGATTTGCAGGCTGCCCTCACCTGGGAAATTCATCCAGGGTGAGACTGTTCCCTGAATTTTTATTTCTGGAGACCATGTTAGAATTATAGGGTTTTTCAGTATAGCACCTTTTACTATAATTCTTCCTGTGAGTCTGCACTATCTTTCAGAAAAGCATGCAAGTCATGAAGGTGAAGGAGAACAAATACAAAGAACTAGATTCTAACCTAGAGCTCAGGGCACTTTTCTGAGAACCTGGATCCTAACTTCCCAGTCCCCATTCCCTTGCAGTGTATTTATGCTGAGCAGTTATTGAGCAAAACTAAAAATACATCAACAGAATTTTATAGGGATGGCTCAAAATCACAGGAGCCCTCTGCCAGTAATTTGTGGCATCAACAAGGATGGTTCAGCAAAAAAAGCATCCTGAAGGAGGGTTCAATAAAAGAGCCTTTTTTTTTGAAAATAACTGCAGCTTCAGTTTCTCCTTCTGCTCATTCCTTAAACTGGAAAGCTAGAATGCTGTACAGAAATATTGGTATAGCCAGGCATTACCTCCTCCTACCTCAGTATCCCAGCATAACTAGTCTTTAGCTGAAAGTGGTTCTTACCTACCTGCAAGCATTCAGGATTCCTTGGGGATAAAGAGAAACAAGTGCTTGTTATTTTAAGGGTAAAGAAAAGCAGCCAAAGGGGGAAATGAGCCAATACATTCAAACACATGGACAAAACTCACTGAGGGTTTTGTTGAATGCTTTCATCATTGCAGATCCATCAGTTGTCCACCTGGGAAAAAACCCAAGAACAAGATTTTGTAGATACAGAACAGTCCTCACTTAGCTACAATTTCATTCCTAGATCACTCAGTGTTTATGTGTGCATTGCTAAGAACATTCGTTCTAGCCGTCAGAAATTATCTCTAGATAATTTCTTTGTATTCCCAGATAAAACATGTCTTCCAGTCAAGTTATTCAGAACCAGCCCCTTGTAGGCAAAAAAGTCATGTCTGCTCAATCTAGAAGATAGATGACTATAGCTCCTTTTGGGCTTCATGTGACAGTGGTTCTCAGGCAAAAAAGAAAAAAAAGAAAAAAGAAAGAAAGAGAGAAAGGTTTCACCATTTCAGAAGACTGAAAAAACATGAAGCTGTGTCACAATTCTTCGAAGAAGTATTTTCGTACCACTCAAAGTTGAGGTCCCTGGAAAGGCATGACAAATTTTTAGGGGTAAATATTTCTACATGTTGTATTGGTGACAATGTAAAATGAGAATGTGTGTATCTTCTCCTCTAGTCCATGTCATCTTTAAGCAGTGGTGCAGGAAGTAAGCTATATCCAGTATTCTGGTTTATTCTGAGAGCAAATTAATATATAAGCAGTGTAAATATTCCAAGGACCAGGATCCAGGTAGAACTGGGGATTTAAATAATTTGATCATATAGATGTACCCTGTCTCATTACAACTGGCTAGGTCATGGCATGCTCTCAGTTGTGTCAACTATTGCCTTGGCTATGGTTCACAAAGTCTCTCTTATGAGGTGACTAGAAAATGGAGTTTGAACCATGAATTTAGACTGTTCTTTTAAAAGAGACTGTAGCTTGAGGTGGGAAACATGGAGCAAATACAAACCTGTGATGAAACTCCTTGATCCCAGAAAAATGATTCCTAGCCTTCAGGAGAACTCTCTTTTCTCAATTTCTGTTAAATCTCAAGCCCACATCCACAGAAAAAATATTTTAGAGCTTAATCCTTGGTCTATATTGCATACTTAAAATTCTCATATATATCATATGTTTACAATTATGGTATAATCAAGATTGAGAAATGAAATTACCTGTGACATTTTAGACATCGTAATGTGTGAAAATTGACCTGGTGAGAACTGACTTTTTCTTAATATTTCTTCTAGATACTAAACTGGGACTGGCCAATGCCACTCTTGTAGCTTTGAGCTTGCATTATATGCTGGTTGAAATAAGCTGACTTTAGATACTAAAAAAATAAACATTTGATGATATCCTTCTGGAGGAGATGCATTTATAAATGTTAGACATGAACAATATATTTAAATTACATGTTTCTTTTCTCTGAAAACTAATACTACATTTAAATAGTAATGTCATTTCCAATTACTGTCTTGAGTAAGCAAATAACCTGAAGGTTTAAATTCAATTTTGTATATTCTTTCTTTCATCTGCAATTCATGTCTTTTATTATCTCTATTTGTGTCTCTTAAGGCTTCTTAAGATGCCTGTTCAAATATTAGACCTTTCCAAGTACAGAACACTAAACTATTTGTAGTATCGGTGTTAGATATTCCAAGAGCTAGTAGTCTGGAAGCACTGTACCTTGTAATGTGTTAAGCTTTTAAGTTTCACAGATTTACTTTTTTTTTTTTTTTTGCTAAGTGCTAATTCTGCATGACAGGAAATGCTAGAACAAATGGCAAAAATGCAGCTTCTTATGGCAAGAAAAGGGTTCCTGCAAACCATTATGGACCATTCTGTCATATTATCTCTGTTTGCCCTAGTTGACCCTACCGCAATTCAGTCATGTCTATTATGTTATTTTATGTTTTTTTAAATTTAATTTTATTTTTGCTTTTCACAGATTATAATAAAAAATAAGGAGCTAAACTCTTGACTTATACTACTGTCAGTAGCTAGCTGACTTAGCTTCTGCAGCAGGACATAGTGATTATGAAGGGCTCCTGATGCCCCTCAGTGTTTTCCACAAATACAGACTATAATTATGGTTTATTAAGGCAAGAGGTACCTTAAATACTATGGTTCATCATCATGTTTAATCTCATTGTTTTTAACAATAGGGCTATGAATTCTTTAGCTGACCTAAATATCAGAAAAGTTTTGTTAGGTGTAAATTAAATGTTTTGGAATAAGAAAGACACAGAACTCACACTGAATTAAGGAATTGCATCTCTTTAAGAAAAAAAGAAATGATGTATTTTTTTTTTAAATTGCACAAACATCAAGATTTGCATCTACTGTTGCAGTTCCAGTTGTTTCTCAGAGGGAGACTTATGACCCCAAAATGGTTTGTTGAGGCAGTCCCAGGTAGTCACTCTTTGTCTTAAATACTATTCAGAACTCTTTCTATGAAGTATTAGATTCATGTCCCATTTTGCCTTTGCTACAGGTTCACAGTATTAAGGTTACACCCACATTGTAACTGTTAATGAAACAGATATAAATTACTATCTATGAAATCTTCTACCCTAGTTAGACTATTGAAAAAAAAGAAAAGATGCAAAACTCTTCTGAAAAGAGAAGAAAGTATCTAACAATTAAGATCCAGTTTTGCTTTCACAAGTTTATGAACTTTCTGGTAAACACCAGCTTTAAGTTTCAAGCAGAGCAAAACAGGATTTTCACAGTCCTTAGAAATGGGAAAGTATCTCCCTCAACAAAAACATATTCCTAAGTACTGACTGTTGGAAGGCCCCTGAATTCCCTATTAACTGGCAGAAATTAATCAAATGCTAAAAATTTATTTCAGCTGTGTTTTTTTTGTTTGAATTCAGCTTTGTTTCTGTTATCTTTGCTAGTTGGCTTGCATGGATTTTCTTGTGTAGGCAAAATGGAAGTGTTCCAGTGAGGGGAAATTATGTTTTAGTCTGAGAAAGCTGAAAGCAGATGGTTCTGTAACACCAATAAATATTCAAGTGGCATTTGGTGCATTAAAAGCTATGCATATGCCAGCATTGAA
The DNA here is from genome assembly GCF_000695815.1 of Acanthisitta chloris. Classification (NCBI taxonomy): domain Eukaryota; kingdom Metazoa; phylum Chordata; class Aves; order Passeriformes; family Acanthisittidae; genus Acanthisitta; species Acanthisitta chloris. Next base: position 33,408 of record NW_008666741.1, on the reverse strand, counting down.
CTGACAAATCTTAAGTGTGGTAACAATCAGCAGTTACTAGTCTGTGAGTGGCAGCACAAAAAAAAAACCTTAATAAAAAGTGTGTTTCTCTAAATTTATATGTATTACTTTAAATCCTGCTTTACAACTCACTGAAGATTCAAAGGCACATAAACTAATGAAAGACTCTTGCATATATTTTTCTAAAGATTTGAATTTCTTTGTGTCAGTGAACTCTTGCAAAATGAAAGTCTGTAGGCAGGGGATGTGCCTAGGCAAGTTTAGCTGTGAGGACCTATAGTTTTAAAATGTGCTAAAGACTCTTTTGCTTGCTAATGAAGTTTTCGTCATGGACAGGTGCTATAACCAGCTTGTGATCATTTTAGTGCCTCTAAAGTCACAGTCCATTCAGCTCTGGTGCTCCTCCTTCTCCCCACCTTGTCTTTGTGTGGAACATATCAGGTTTTTTATATGTAAAGCAGAGGATTAATCTTATGCAATATGAACAACAAAATATTCAATTCAAACCTTCATCTCATTCTCAAATGGAAATTTAAAATACACTCAATGAATTGTGAATAAATGTGCCACTTACCACTGAGTATAAAGGGAATGTAGACAATCAGTTCAAATTTGAATTCCTACATAGTAAACAACAAATCTTCATTGAAATTAATCTAATCAGAAGTTGCACTACATGATTTTAAAATATCTGGTTTCTAGATGCACAGCCAACTTAGAAGAAGATAAAGAATAACCACATCATGGGCACAACACTTCATATTTAATCCAAAGTATAATCTGTCTTGAATTTTAACTCAGAAATGACAAGAGTGCTTATAGATACTTAGTTACAATAGCATATCAGAAAGCTGGACACCATACTTCTTGCTCCAGTGTTACTGACATTCACAGTGAGAGAATGATGATTATGAGCCTTCAGCGTTACATTAATGAGACAGTGAAGATGTGGATAGATAGACTTGGTTTCTTCTCCTCTTCTCTTCTTCTCTTCTCTTGCATAGTGTACTCTATGAAATTTTCAGCTTTCACATAACTTAAATACTAGAACAGGCAAAACTTTTTTTATTATTGACTAAAAAAGAGACATTTCATATGCCAATGGCAATCTCAGGACTTGTACTGTTCATTCCATGCACAGAAAATCAGCAGGAGTCCTTATTTTCCAACTTTAGAAGGTGATCTGTTAATCAGTAGCAGCTGAACTGGGTGGCTACCTCTCATTCAATTTAGCCAAGGGCTATTGGTTCCTACGAAGAAGGCCATATTTTGGTGTCCTGAACAAAACTGATCAGTGGTTGAGGACTTCATGAGTCTTAAATACAAAGGTTATGATTCAGAAGTGTCTTAACTGTGCAATTCTGGATCTGAGGTCACAAAGGGATGTGATTCATTTAGAGAAGCATTGTTATTTTTTCACCTTTTTTGTCATGCAAAGTGTACTTTCCTTTGTTTCATTTGTGATCACAATGTTCACGTCCTTTCTGTCATTCATAAATGCCCAAGATATTGACATAATCCCGTCATCAGAAAAGCTGAGAAGTTCTTTGTGTCTGAGTGAGCTGTGCTTTGACAATATAACATAAAGTGGTTATGATCAAATCCACTTTCCAAATGAACTGCAGGTTTCTTTAACATTTTTTAAAAATCATTCTCCCTGTTAAGCCATAGGACATGAAGTATCAGGAAGATAGTGTTGAAATCTACATGAATGTTACATATTTCAAGATAAAAATTTATTCCTATAATTATTTTATTATTAGGGACACTGTCAGAATTAAAAATGTCATAAACTGTGACAACTTTCATGCAGTTGACCAAATATTTCAAACTTCTCTAATTCAAAGAAAACAGTGAATGTTTCTAATGATGTTCCATTCTTCACTTCAGGGTACAAAATTTATCTCAGTAGCTTGGACCTACATGAAGTAAAAACTGAGAAAAAAGTTTTAGTCACTTAGGGTTTGACACATTAGTAGATATAGCTGGCTTAAATACTCTTCTGTTTGATATGCAGTCTACATGGACTTGAGCAACTCATTTAAACTCAGAAAATCAAAGAAATATATTTAGCTGTATAAACCCTGGTACCTAAATATTATGTGAATGTTCATTTTTATTCTCTTTTACCTGATTTATTAGTCTGTTAAATGGTAATGGAAGCACTTCCTCACCTCACAAAAGTTGCATTGGAACATACTGTGGAGCTCTTTGTTGTCACTGAAGAGGGTGAACAGGTACTGTGGATTGATAATGGAATGCAAGAGTTGTAACCAGGCAATTGATAGATGTTTTCTGGCCTCAGAGAGAACTTCAGTGTTCCTAAGGCATAAATTGGCAATTTATCTAAGTCCAGTAGGCAGTGATCCATTTAAAAAACAAAATCCCTTTACAACTAGCAACCTCCTGAGAAGACTTAGAAAAGAGAACTCCGACTAAGTACCTTATCAGTGGCCTTTCCAAGGAAGCTGGGATACCTTGATAAAATCTTTTACTGCTCCAGCTTTCTCAAATCCTATAAACATACAAATGGGATTTCCACTTCCAAGGCTGTCAATCTGCTGTCTTTCTAAGCACTAACATATCATAAAAAGAGGCAGGTGTTGCTGGGCAAGAGAAATAAAAGAAATTGAATGGTGAGCTTTGTTACAGCAGTTAAAACCCCACAAACTGCATGCACAGAAGGTAAAAGGGAATGAAGAAAATAAGCCAGATACCAGAATAAAGCAGTAATTGTAAACTGAAATGAGAACAGTAAATGCAGATGGTAATAATAGTCTTTAGCTTTAAAGATATAGAAAATGAATAGAAATAAATGTGTAATCAGCACAGAGGTATGAAGGGAATCAGTTTCTGTAGAAGCATGATCAGCAAGTTTTTAGGGACCTAATTGTGCATAATAATCCTTGGCATTTTACAGGAGGTTTTGTAAAGCCCTTGCTTTTAAATATTCTAAGAAGGGCTTTGAATCTGTCAGGAAAAAATCTCCTGTGTTGGCTGTTTTGGTGGGTTTTGTGGGAGTGTTTGTTTTTCGTTTGTTTGGTTTGGTTTTGTTGTTGTTTTGTTGTTTTCTTTGTGGTTTTTTTGTTTGCTTTTGGTTTTGTGTTTGGTGTTGGTTTTTTTTCCTTGTGGTGGTAATTACAGATTTACGCAAACCTAATTAGAAATTAAAGTTGATTTATTTTTTAATTTATTTTATTTTAGAGGATTAGTTTCCTTAAAAATGTCATAGTTCCTGTTATACCTGGAAATGAAGACTGAAGAGCAAAAATACTATTCTGAGTTTAGTGAAGTAAACCAATCTGTAATTTAGGTATATAGTCGCTGTTTTAAACATTTGTTCATGGTCTGCTAAATTCTGTAGTGCTTCCACCTTGGAAAAGAACTGTAAAGGAGATCCTTGAGAATTTCTGACATTGATTAATTCCATTCTGAACACAATTAATTAGAATATACAGCATCCACTTCTATTTCCAAAGCAGATAGAGAAAAAGGATATAGGGTGTCCATATAAAACCAGTGAAAGAGTTAAACTGCCAAGTGAGTGATTGTGAGTAATGAGAGCCAAATTTAGTGCAGCATATATTACACGCACGCACATCAAAAGGAAATTTTGAAAAGGAAGGCTAGCCAAATGAGAAAATTTGACTATATGAAATATATATTACCAAACCATAGCTGAAAGAAAAGAATCAATGGTACATTGTGATCTAGCCACAAACTATTCCTTAGGGAGAGGATATGGGCAATAAAGATGGACATGTGGAACTAAATCTTCAGGAGAGCATAGAAAATGCTGTTGACCTCATAATCAGAGGAAATTGAGAATAGTGTGTTGTGAGACATTTAAAAGAGTTAAAACTAATAGAGCAGTAATAATGAATGATTCCAATGGTACACACACAAATTGATCAAATATCACAGAAAATAAATGTCAGGAGAAGTAGTTTCCTAATGATTTTAAACAATCAACTCTTAGAACAATTATTTCTAATGTGTAGAAGCTAAGAAATACCCCTCAGCCTATTCTCTTGCAATTCACAGAAAATAATGGAAAAAGAAACAGCTGAGGTGAAGACTTTAAAAAATCCTGATGATAACATATTTACAAAGAAACCTCATTCTATTTGGAGGTGAGGGGTGAGGAGGGGGAAAGGTAAGAATATGTGATAAAATGCCATTCATCTTCCCAAGATGATTAAAACCCTGCCCTTAACAAACCTACTCTATAAAAAAAAAACCAAACAAGAAACTCACTTGATCTCTTGAAATCTAAATGTTTCATTATAATGTGCTGTCTGACAAAAATTTTATATTCTGAGTTCTTGCCTCCCACAGTTGTTCAGCTCTCAGATACTGTAGAGTCAATTATAGCTGTAGTAAGAGGACTAACTGTCGTAGATGCTCCCTCATGCAGCCTGACTGTCCAGGCAGTTGGACTGGACAGCTCAAGAACAACAAAAAAAACCATTTCATTCTCTAAATATGGAATTTTGCATCATTTATCTTTCACTGAAAAATTTAAACTCCTCTATTTTTTATGTCAGTTAAGGATATCAATGCTTTCCAAAAACACAATGGAAGGAGATTTCACTATACGGCAAGCTGTAGCTAAAATGTCAGCATATGGAGGCTTCCTCAGCCCGTCTTTAAAAAGTCATGGAGACACAGAAGACACCAGAAATGAGAGAATAGAAAATTGATGTAAAAACATCCATAAATATTTGAAAGCAAAATATGAGTTGAAAGTTTGGAGCTGTGAGGGACTTTGATCTGTAAACAGTGAAAATGCACCATCTGAAGTTAATTTTATCTGTGATGACCTCAAGTGGGGTGAGGATTGTAATGGAAATTACTTTGTAGAAACTTGTTTGCATTTCCTGAAACTCACCCTTTCCAAAACCTGATCCAGTCTCAGAAATTATTCATATCCTTCTTAAACATGAATTAAGAATAACCTCAAGGGGTCAGTATACTTATTTCTCTACTGTATTTAGAAGATGTCTAGTGCAGCTTTTCTAAATTCCCTTCTGTCCTTATTACAATCGATAACAGGATCCTTCTAGGAAAGTCCATCTGGATATGCTAAATGCTTCCAGAGACAGATGGCATATGAGATAGAGTCACACTACGCCTTATTATGACCAAATGCACAACTAATTGCAGCATGAATTAAGTTTTGCTTCCAAAATTGTATTGAGTCTTTATCTCAGTCTGAACATGCTTCCAATAAGTAGGGCACAAAATAAGTTTTCACATGAGAAAAGATCCAAGATAGTACTTAAAATGCACATTAGATGCAGTCAATATCAGAGCACAACTGCTAGGTTCAACACTTTGATGCTTTTTCCGTGCCTCAGCCCTCATGCAATGCCATAGTCAGTGCTGAGAATCCAATTCCTTTCCACCAGTTGCCCATGTATATCAGGTGGCAAGGGCAAGGTACGGGTTAGTACCTGGAAGAAGAGTCTCAAAGTGCGCAGTGACAAAGTACTGCCTTGGAGGAAGCAGTAGCTAAAGCCGAGCCCTGAAACCTGTAGTAGTAAAGCTAGAACATCTCTGAGCAGCAGCAAGTTTGATCAAAGATACCTTCAGGGTATCATTGATAATTTTCACGTCTGGGACAGCAGGCTCAGTGCTACAGAGGGTAAGGAATGCCTTATGACATGAATTTGATTTTGGACTAAGTTCATGATTGTTGGTCATGATTCATGTAGGTACTAGTCTCAGAGGGAAGGAAAGGAGATCGATTCTGTTGGAAGAACTGAAGTAGACAAAGGACTGCCCAGTCAGGGGTTGCTGAAATGTTACAAGACCATATAAAGGCCACTGTATAGCATGGATAAATGTCAAATTACTGAGCATAAGTTTTTAAACCTTGTGAAAGAACAGATAATGGAACTCTTAATATCTCACAAAGGGAGAACCAGTTTTCAGCAGTACATATGCTTTGGTTACAAATGTATCTATTACCGAAACTCTGCATATCTGTGGCCGCAACGTGCATACATTCCAGAAAGAGGAGTGGAGACCAACCACCCAAAGTGATAATGCTTAATTTTAAGAAGGGTATCTGCCTGAATTATAAAATCATGATAAACAAGAATTAGAAGGAACAGTTAGGAGGGTATATATTTGCATGTTATGTGCCAAAATGTTACGTGCATGTTGTGCCAAAATGATATGACATCAGTATTTTAAAATAGATTGAGAATCAATACAAATAATAATAAATAACAGGAATTTCTCAAAAAGAAAATGAAGGGACCCCCCCCCAGTTCTCCCCATAGTTAAATGGTGGGGTAAATCCTAGAAGAAAAATGACAAAAAGTATTCCTGTCATTGCCTAACAGTAATGTAAGAGAGATTTCTAAAGCTAAAAAGCATCCTTAAGAAAACTGTATCTGTATTCAATAAGGAAAGTGTCAGATGAATATGGTCTGTCAGCTAAATGGGTTAGAGAGTGGCTTTTACACAGAGATGAGCTTTGAACTGAACATCCATTTCCAAGTACTACAATACAGGAATGGGATTCTAGTTTTGTAATATTAAAATTTCAGCTCAATGTCCAGTAACTAAAAATAAAAAAAATCACAAATTATTAAGCCAAAAAACCCAAAGAAAACAAAAACCATAATGCTTTAGTGGTGCACAACCTGAGTGGTGCGTGCAGCTTAGGTCTGTCATGCAAAAAGGTAGAATTGGAAAGTTGAATTCATATTTGAGACATTCCTGAATTGTTAAGACTGTTCCTTTTCATTGGCCTTGTCTGTTGGCCACAGAACACTAGGCTAAAGAAGCCTTTGTTTTTTTCTTCTATGAATTTTCTTATGCTCTTATATGTTGTACAGATGATTGATGCAGTTTCCTGGATTCTCTGAGTCAGGCCCAAAGTGCACATTCCTGACCTGTAAGATTGAAACTATACTGTATCAATAGTAGCACTTCACTGAGTAAAGGGGAGTATAAGACATTATCTCAGTAAAATGTCATAATCTAATTTAATATGCTGGGATTTTTTTCCTAATTGTTCCAATATGAGACATTAAGTATGGCCATGGATACAGATTTACCTTGGAAACTGAGTCATGTTATTGTATTTCAGAAATGTGCTGAAATTGCTGGTTGTCTAGAGGACTTGCTCAAGACACAGAAGCAGAGCCTTAGAAAGATTTGGGCTGTGCCATGCTCTGTACATAGCAGATGTACTGACATGCACATGATTTATTCATGCTTATTCTTCTCAACTGATATATTTCTCCGCTTGGTCTAGAGGTTAAGACTGGAATTAGGAGAATATTAAATTAGAGGCAATTCTGAGAATAAATTTGAAGCCTACCTGGAAACAGTCCGTATAGCCAAGAAATAAATTGAATTGTCCAGGTCACACATCTGTAGAGAAATTATTTTCTGTAAATAATTTTATTTTATCTTAAAATATAGCTAATTAAAACTTATTCAATAAAAAGTTGTCTGATAGGAAATATTTCCTAGAGTTTTGGAATTCAGGCATGACTTAGTTGTCTTTAAGTTACTTCAAAAAAGGGAAGGAAAATTATAGTCTTTTCTTTATCAGGTGATTTGAAAATGTACAATGAAGAAAAGGATAAATGCTTTCTGTAAGGATATGTAATACTGGATAAATGTATTGTAATGCATCAGTATGGTAGAAGAGTACTTCTGAAAATGGCTTCTGTGAACATCAAGAAATAGCTCAGCATCATAGACATAGCCAATTCTCTTAGTGTTGTATTTGCATTTTTAGACAGAAAAAATAGTAACAATTGTTACTTCCTGTTAATGGAATTGTACTTCTGTTGCAATTATTTATCTGTAAAAACGAAGTTGGGGCTTTTTTCCTTGTTTTTTTTTTTTTTTTTTTAATCAGTTCTCTATCTAGGTGATATTCCTAGAGCTCTTCCTTGCCATTTTAATATTTCACAAAAATAGTATTGGAATGATATTTTAAAACCATTTTGTTATTCAAAACAAGTACAGATTTCAGTAGAAAACACGTTTTCAAAGTTGTTCCAGGTGCAAAGCATACATTTCAGTGGACAGTTGAAAGGTTCTGTGGTATTATGTGGATTTCCATGCTTAACATTTAAAACCAAATTACATCAAATCAGAACTGAATCAATATCTCATCAACATGACAAAATGGTGATTCTAATCAGAAATTACAGTCTTGCAGAGCAACATAGAAAAGGTTAATCTTAAACACGAAAGGTAATTAAGAATACATGTTAAACTCTAAATGCTAGTTTCTTGTCCAATTAAGATTCATCTGCTCATAGTCTTTTTTGTGCGTATCAAACATGATGTTCAAACAAAGCAAAAATGCCAAAGTCTTCACGCAGAGAGGAAATAACATCCTCGTTAATGATAATTGTGCATAATTCCTATTATTCTGGTGCAAAAAAAAATTAGCAATCTAATGAACTATCTGTACTTATTGCAAGTTGACTTGAAGATTAATCTTTTTTAACTACTTGTTTAATGTTATAGCTAATAATTAGCTACCCTATAGTCCTATATCATCCATCACTTAACTGAACTGAATCAATTCCTTTTTTTAACTTCTAAGAGGTTGTTTATCTTTGCTTAAGGCTACTTGGGATAAAAGACAAAGATATCTGAAAAGTTATAGAGTTCGGATTCTGTGAGAGTTTATTCTGCATGCAAACCACAAATTGTTCCCAATAAGTTTCCATTTTTATTGCTTTCCACAATAAAAAGGAACATTTTATTGCCATTTTCTTCAACATAAATGGCAACCACATAACTTTATATCCTGTTGACTCATAAATATTTTCATACATTCTTCAGTGGAAATGGGACACAGTGAAGTAGCATAATTTATTGTGCATTACAATTATTTTCTGAAAACTGTAAAGATTAAGTTCTAATTGCTTTAGGTTTGGCAAACAATTTCCCCAATGTTGGCTGTCTAGAGTCTAATAAAGATTTAGAAAGAAAACATTTAATACTGGTCTTCAAGAATAAAATTTTGCTGCTTATAGGACATTGACTGGAAGAGGTCCATGTGACTTTGGATTTTCTGCATAGAACTGTATTCCAGTATCTGATGTCTTACTGATTTGTTAATTATCATCCATGTTCATACTTTATAACTTTTTCCCTAGTAAGGTAGAACTAACTGTAATAAAACTAAAGAGGTAAAATTATAAACAAATAAAAAAGAAAAATAATGCCAAAGGTTAGCCTTTATTTTCACAAAAATCAACAAATTAATGGTTACAGCTCCCACTGTGATGATATCTCAATCCTGTGAACATATGTTGCATTCTGGTTTTCAGCACATGATAATAAATTTAATGCTTTAATACATTTATAGAAAGCAACTGAGTTAAAATTGCTTGGGGGACTATAATTTTGTATTTTGTATACTTAACATCAGAGCCATAATGCACCATTAATGTATTTTTCCCCATTTAATTATATGAAGAATTGATGATACACCTTCTGGTGAGCTGCATATTGCACTATAGAATGATTAGCTGGATTTTCAGCTAGTTAGAATGCTGTAACTCAGGTGAAATCTTGAAGCTACAATTGTTTGCAGCAGCTGAGACTCTGTTCTGGTATGATTAGCATGGAAGGGATAGAGCACACTAACATCAAGACATTGCAAGGTCTTTACTTGCCTTGCAATAGACTTTCCCTGAAATTGGAATGTTAATTCTAGTCCCTTAGGAAAGAACAACTGCCTGATCTTGTGCTTGGTTACATGGGAGTAAATCAGAAAGGACTCCCTGAATTCAGTGAAGTTATTCAAGTATGAAAAGCAGTGTGATACTCTCATCAGATCTGAAAGATATTGTGCAAGCTGACCTGAAATAAATTCATAGTGGGATAAAAGAAGTCTCTATAATGTATTTTCATTTGGTTTATGAGCAAAGAATAATTTTAGAGGAGCACTCTTTACATTCTCATCAGAGACATTCTTGGTGCAGTAAGAGTTGACATGGTGCATTTGTATTCTTCTTGACTTAGAAATCTGAGGCTGATTAGAGGAACTTTGGAAATTATGTGGAACAAAGACTGCTTTTAATGGTAAATATTTATTATTTATTCTTTGATTTAGTACCTTCTTTAAAATACATCACCTATTCAATTTTAAAACGAATAATGCCAACTGGAATAAAATGTATTTCAGGGATTTATATAAAATGTTGCCATCTGGTTTTCAAGATATTGCAATACAAAACAATTTTGCAAAGTGGAAAGCATTTGTCCAGAAAGGCACTCTGATTTCTGCTTCTTTATTGCACACAGTGTGTTTTCCCTGGCCTGGACCATAACCAGAGGTGGTGAGAGGGTTTGGCAAATTGTGGGAAATTTGGTTGGCCAAATTTGTGATCATTGCTGTTGCCCTAGGAAAGGAAGTTAGTAATTTACTGCAGTGAAATGTGCAGGTTGTGGAAATGGCTGTCAAGAGAATGAAAGGGGCATTCGGAAAACAAATATCTAGCTATATCTGTGAACCTGGGCTATTTGACAATTTTATTTGCTGCCTAGCTTCCTGTGGCTGAGGACAGAGTTGAAACCACTTACTTTCATCCATTTCTCTATTTCCAAGAATATAAGAACAAAATCCAGTCATGGCGAACGCAAGCATAACACTGGAAATCATTAAAGTGATTGTGCATATGGAAAGGTGCTGGGTTATGTAAGATGCATGAAACAGTAGATGACACTCACACCTTTTCCTCCACTTTCTGTGGAGAGCTGCATGAGATGAGGTCAAAGCCCAGCAGAAAGCGTTTTTTGTTCTTGCTTAACTGAATCACATGTCTGTAATTTATTCCCACAAGAAACAAACCCAGTGAGAGTTACAGTTCTGTGACCTGACATATAACTTACATCAGATTGACTCAACAAAGACAAGGAAAAAAAGTTGCCTTACTACCATTATTTAGTATCTAGTGTGTAATATTTTATCCAAGCCAGATTTTCCCTTTTACTGTAGGGAACACTTTTTTTCCTCAATGAATTACTGAATACTTTCTACAATGTAGAGCTTTATTAAATGTTCAGAGATTTTCAACACTCTGTTTTGTATATTCATGATTAACCATAGTATCACACAAGTACTACTTCAACATAAACCATAAATTATCCCTTCCAGGTAAGGACAGAACATAACTCTATACTGCCATCAATGAGGAAGAAAATGGCAGATTTTAAATTTTTCATGCATAAAAGCTTTTACAATACTTTATTTTTTTATTATTTGTTTTATAAGGGAAAAAGTTTTGTGTAAAAATACAGAGATGTGTATTTTTTTGGTCATTGTTTCATGTATAGTGTAAATTGGATGGGATCATATCCAGATCTAAAAATGCTCTTGGAAATGTTGATATCGACAACTTCCCCTTGATTCCCACTTTGGTGAATCTCTTTTGACAAGCTGTACAGATAGTCATCTACCATGTTTCCAATCTTTAAAAACTACAGAAAATATAATGAATATTGACACCTACCTCTCTAAGAATGAGTATGTGAGAGTAGAAGTGATATACCCTGGTTATGCAGTAAGGGCAGGTGAGTCAGGGAGAGAGGTCAGAGCAGCTGAGTCTCCATTTCATCATGATCCCAACATCTGTGAGGGAAGAAAAGTAGCTTCACCACCAGCATAAACTTAGGTTTACAGGTTCAATGTGTCTTTCATTATTTCATGTGTATGTTTCTGCTACTCCCACACATTTTATCCATCAGAACTGTTTTCTCTTTAGAGACATTTTGAAACCTACTGTCTTAAGTATCCCAGAGAAATCTACCTGTTGATATGCAAGAAAATCATAGCACTCTTCCTGTCTTTTCCTGATATATGCTCTGACTTTGGAAATGGCAGCCTAGCAAAGGCAAGACCCACATGATAGTCTTCACAGAAAGCACCTGGTTTTCTTTGGTTAAACGAGACTCTGAAAGTGACCACTACTATAAAGTTTCCTGCTGTGAAAATGAAATTAATTTTAAGATGTTGTCAATAACATAACTTTTCACCTGCTCACAACTTCCCAAGACTATATGAGGGCATTGTGCAACCTAGTACAGCATGTTATTTCTAAATGAACAGGCTCTGATGTAGTAACTTATGTGCATTCACTTAAATTATCATTTTATCAATTAGAGAGATATAGGCCAGTTTCTCATTCAAAAGGATAAGGCACAACACCAAAAACTTTAGAAGAACATTTCACTTATCTGAAACTCTTGGTAATAATTTGGTCCCTTATGTCTGACATAAACTGGGATATAAAAGGGTTTCCCTCCCAGAATGGAGAATTGTAGCTGTTACATGCTCTACTATCAACAGTTGTCATGGTTTAACCCCAGCCAGCAACGAAGTCCCACACAGCCACACACTCACAACCCCCACCCACCCTCAAGTAAACCTCATGGGCTGGGGTAAGAACAGTTTAACAACTGAAGCAAAGTAAAATATACTACTAGTAGTAATAATAATAATAATGAAAAGGAGAGAAAGAGAGACTGAGAAGTAACAACTGACAGAAATAACTGATCATAGAATCATCAAAGTTGGAAGAGACCTTTAAGATCATCAAACCCAACCACTAACTTGGCACTCCAGTGTAAATCCCAAAGCCCTAAATCATATCTTCCAGTCCCAGATCCAGATGTCTCTTACACACTCCTAGGGATGGTGACTCCACCACTTCACTAGGCTATCTATTCCAGTGCCTGACCCACCCTAACAGTGAAAATCCTTTTTTCTATTATCTAATCTGAATGTCTCCTGTCTCAGCATATGGTCATTCTCTCTAGTCCTTTCACTGCAGACTTGGCAGAAGAGACCATCCCCCACCTGCTGGTGGATGTCCAGCTCATCCCCAAGCAGACATCAGCCCCTCCTGGCCAGCTCTCCCTTGTTTATGTACTGGACATGATGTTCTGTGGTATGGCATATTCCTTTGGCCAGTTTGGGTCACCTCTCCTAGTTGTGCTCCCTCATGGTTTCTTGTGCACCTTCTCACTGGCAGAGCATCAGATACTGAAAAGTCCTTGACTTTGGGCAAGCACTGCTTAGCAACAACCAAAGCATCAGTGTGTTATCAATATTATACTGATTCCAAAACACACCTGGGTACCAGCTATTACGAAGAAAATCAGCTCTATACCATCTGAAATCAAGACAACAGTGAATACAAATTTTGCATTATTGTATGAAATTTTGGTATGAAAATGAGGCAGGAATGGGTTCTTTATGGAATGACTTAATCATGTGGCTATTGACAATGATCTTTGTAATTACCTGGCTGCTGCATTACCTCATTGTGGAGGTTCTTAATTAACAATGTAAACATGGGAAACAAGTCAATAATCACTTAGGTATTTTGAGGAGAGAGTGAACACTTTGTCCATAAATAGAATTGACTAATGTTTCAGCTCTCTAGCTGCTTTTAAAAGAGGAATAAAAAAAATTTCATTAATGCACTTAAAAGATTGTCATTCATGTAGATCTTTCAGTCTCTATCGTCTACTCTGTAACCAAATCACTGGAGGGGAATTATTTTGACCTAGCTGCATGCAAAAATCAGTTTGAAACATTAAGTCCAGGCCCTTAAAACACCACAGAGGTAATTCCAAAGGCAGCATATTCTCCACCTATCCATTTGTATGAAGTTTAAACTCTAAATTTTATTTTTTTTTGATTCTCCTTAAACTCTAGTAACTAATCATTATTATGGATTAAGGGCTCTATTAGTAACGTAGCATACCTGTCCTCACAAACAATTCTGAAATTTACAGTTAGAAAATAAAATCAAAATTGCCAAACAGGATGTTTCTTTTTCATACTTCAAAGAGAAAAAAGAGTAAGTTTATTATAATTTATTTAAGGGGTTGTGGAGGTAGGAGATACCTGACTCAAAAGATGTTATTTTCTAAAAGTGATTTTTTTTCTACTTCTATAAGAGAGTACTAATTAATAAAACTTCCAATAAAACTGCACCATGTAGTCATAATCCAATCTGTTACTTCTACAAAGCTTCAGGCAAGCAGATGTGGCAAAGGGAAGGATCAGATGGGTTTCATCTGTGATAAACTATATTTGACAATAGTGCAAATAGCTTCACCTAGTTCTCTATTCAGGTGGTGTGATGAATCAGGTGAGAAGTAGGTAACAGGGGATGTATTTTTTTGTTTATGGGACTTATGGTTGTTTTATTAAGTGAAGCTTAGGTTAGCAACTCTGTAGGGCTTGATACATGATGACTGAAATTTCTTGGCTGATATTTTTGGGTGATATGAAATTCCTTATGTCTCCTGCTGTCCTGATGTTGGAAAAAACTCTCAGGGTTGCAGGTTGCTTGTGAAGATTATTCCTTTATTTATTCCTAACTATCTCTATATACATTTTTTTCTTTTTCTTCTTTTCACTGTGTACTGAGTAGGAACAAAGGAGGCTTTTTCAGATT
>NW_008666741.1:6167-18917 GCF_000695815.1 Acanthisitta chloris | reverse complement strand
CTCTGCATGCCCTCAGTGATTATAAGCACATTGCAGCAACTGAACTGAGGTGTAATGGTGCAGCAGAGGTGTATGAATATATTTTGTGTGATAAATGATGGCAGAAATGCCATTACAAACCAGCACTGCTGTTATGCTTACTTCACTACATCTTGAATTTGTTGGTTTTGTTCATTGTTTCTTTGTTGTTGTGTGTTGTTTTTCATTTCTTTTTGGGTTTTTTTTGGTGTTTTTTTAAAAAATCTAATCACTCACAGAATTCACTTGTTTCGAAGGGAGGAGACGTTGCATATTAAAAGATGCTGGTTTTCATTTATCTTCCCACCTTTCACATTCAGCATCTTGTAAATTCATACACTGGAAAGGAGATAGGCTTTGCGTTGTATCTGCTGCCCTTGAGCAGTCAGTCATGATTTCTGCTATCAAAATCTACACTGATGTTTACACCAGCAAATTGACTGTGCAGTATCATTAGATTAATTGGATGACACTTCATCCTTTTTTATACACTAAAAATCCTGGAACAGTTTTCTGGTTTTTTGAGGTTTAGTATTGTTTTGGGTTTTTTATTACCAAAATTAAATGATCTAATTTTACATCTATCTCCAGTCATTTTCTTCATTTCCCCTTTTTCATTACTATCTCCTCTCTTTGTATTCATTGCTAACTCCAAATCCGTTTTGTCTAGTATCCATCTTCTCATGACAACTCTTCGACAGTTTTAATCCACTTATTTAACTTCCTTGAAGTTGTGTGTCATGTTTCAAATGGATTCCCTGCAGTTTACATGTTGCATCTTTTAGACAGTTATTCATCCAGAAGGTCAGTTGTTTGTAATTGACCCTTTGCTACCCAGGATACCATACTTATCAAACAATGTACTTACCAAGCATCACACAATGGTACATACGAAACTCACGACGCCCATGCAAACCAATTTTGAACAATATTTTGTTCATTATATGAATAAAGGAACCAGTGATAGGGCTACTTTCAATTTCTGATAAACTTGCTGGATATTACTCCTAACTTATCATGTGAAGTTGTCTAAATTTTTTGCTGCCTTCATATGTCTTGAATATTATTTGCACGACGTAGCAAGGAGAATATGAAAGATATTTGGGAAACACTGAATATTGTTAAAGCTACCAAGGTAAAACATTTTGAAGTCATCATGGATATCTTCTGCTTTTTAGCCCCTCTTCTGAAAATGAGAGGCTTGAAAGCACATTTCACATCCCCTTGAGAGCCATCCAATTCTGTTAGTCTAAGCTTTTGCTAAAAATTTAATTCGTAGTGTTACAGAGATGAAAGAGTAATTTTTTTTTCTGGTAGTAGTTTTTGCCCAGAGGCTAAACAGATCCTGTGCGAATTTCAAAATATTTCTCAGATCTGTAAGTTGAATTATTTTTAAAAGCTTGTTTTTCTTTCTTTTTCTCTTTTCTTTCTTTTACAATCCTCTACATTATAGGCAGAGTTATTAAGGCTGACTGACATTTTCTATTACAACACCTTGTTTTCAAAGACCTGTAATTTTGACAAAACATAACCACAGGGGGTAAAACTTTACTTTCCAAAAAACTGCAGCATGTTGATTTCCTGCTTGCTTGCTTGCTTCAACAAAATCAATTCTTCCATTTCCTAACAATAGGACACAGAGAAATATTGTTTTCATATATTATAAAAATTATTGCAAACATTTTTGAAGAAGGTTATCACAAACATTTTTAAAGAAAGTCTAGCACCTTTCTTCCCTTCCTTCATTGAAATAGGAATTTTTCTGTTTGGAGACTTGTAGTTTCTCAGAGAAATGCAAAGATAAAATCAATCTCCTTCAGCTAATTTTTTTGGGAAAAGGTCTGTGAAGCTCCCCCTGCTCAGTAAATGCCATCCACTTCTGCAGCTGGTTCCTGTGTTTGCTCCCACCTAACTACAAGTCCTAAAGCTCCCTTTTCTTCCATTGATCACAAATGAGAAAAGGAATCCAGCTCCAGGTTCTAGAAGTCTGGTTATGGAGAGAAAAGGAAGGCAGAGCTGTGGAATGAAGATTTGTGGTGAGCTTTGTCCGTGTCCTGTGAATTTATGTTAATCTAGAACTGAACAGAGAATGAGCAGTTTTGGGGATTATTTCAGTTTGCTGGCAGTAAGAGAACTTCACCCCAAGATGGACAATCAAACCAGGTAACTACATTTACAATTTTAAAATAAACAGTTCAAACATAGGCTCAAATATTGTTTTATAGCGATCCTAGCTGATAAATTGTTAGCCCCATCCCTGCTATGGACTTTCCTGTGTGCAATTTGGATGTAACTTCCCTGTTTTAGTAACCAAGAGAGTTTAGCTATGTGGATGCATGATGCACTGTTATTTTGCCTAAGGGCTAGAAAATGTCCCCCAGACAATATTCTTTTATAGTATAGATGTAGATTTTATATTACACTTATATAATATCCTGATTGATTGGAGACAGTTTGAAAATGTTAAATTTTTAATGAGATTTGAATGTGACATAAGATTATACCTTCCTACAAACTGAGAATATACATGCCTGGTGTACATACCAAACTCTGAAGTCAGGCTAGGATGGGGAATCAAACAGCCAGGCTCATAAACCACTGAGAAACATGAGCACAGCCTGGGCTGGTTTAGCAGAAAATCCCATTTTCAGTGACAAAGCCAATTAGAAAATTCCTACCTGCCTTTCCTGTGCCACTAGTTCTCTCCTTATTCTTCATTTTAGTGTTCCCTCCACTCTATCTGTAGACCTGTCCTCAAATTCATAATATAAACTGTTCCTTTGAGCCAATCTGGGTCAACTGTGAGAGAATTTAGTATAGGGGATGATTTTCAACAGAGTTTCTACTTTGCCACTCAGTTTTGGACAGACAGTGCTCAAACCTGGCTTTCATTTATGTTCAACTTCCCTACGTTTTGATTTAAATGAGGTATTCCTTCACATGCAACAAGGCTACAGGTTACTGAGGAGCATCACAGCAGAGTGACTGCACCTTCATAGGAGATATGATTTGTGATGTCCTTGGGTATCAGAATGGTGAATATTAAATAATAATAGGTGTTATTGAGAAAGACAGTGTTGTCAATGTTATGTTTTTCCAAAGAAAAGGTGAATTAAATTAAGACATTAAATCAAAGATAAGAACCCTTGAAGATCAGCAGAGATTCAATTTTGTAATTAGTAGATGGGTATTATTTTCATGATTATGATGTATTTTCTTCTCTCTTTGAAGTTAGGCTAAACTGACATGGAATCCAAGAAGTCCAAAAATACATGCAGGGCACTTATTGGCATTTAAAAAGTTCTGCATCTTTGGAAAAGAACTAAATATATGATACACTTGCATTGTACACTCTTAACAAATATGGGACTGTTTACAGCTCTTTCATGTGCAAATTACCTGAAATATATTATAGGCAAAGAACATAGGCTCGGGTCTTACCACAAACTGACAGAACAAGAAAGTGGCAATGATAAATATTGAAGTCAGGTGTTATTCTCCTAGCTACCTGAAATGTAGCTAGCAAATGATATATTAACCACCCACCAATGGAATATTCAGTGTTGTTTTACAGGTGAGGGAAAATCAAACATTTAAATTTAAACATTCCCTAAACACACTTTCTGTAGCATTTTTTTTCATACAAGGAAATTCTCCACACTGTGCTGGGCAAGAAATTTTTATGAGCAGCAGGAAAGGATCAACTTGTTCCTGGGAAGACTTCAGCACAGCCTGGTGAGAACAGCAGGGGGCTGGAAATTCTTATGTACTCAACTCTGTCCATTTAGCCCTTTTCAGTAAAGGGAGATTTGTTGTAAAAGCTTGTGTCACAGCTTCACCAAGCTCTCTGCTGTGTGTCAACCCATCTACAGAGCCAGAATAGAATAATGAAATATAATAATAGTAAGTATAAAAACTCCTAGAAATAAAACTTGGAATGACTATGTTATGTAGACACAGATTACCAAAATGGTAGTTCCCTGCTTTCGTATGTTGCATTGAATATACACTGTATCCTATGAACTGACACAGGAAATCACTCTAGCTTGCTATTTCTTAAATAACTATCACAGTCTGAGAAACACAAAATATTTTGGCATTAGAATCACTTGGTTTTGTGACCCAAAAGGCACCCCTTGAAAGTTTTGCCAGCATTACATTTCAGCATTGCACTGTTTTTCTCTGTACATGGGTGTATGATATATAATGATGCTATTTCAATTTCTCTGTCCTTTAAAAATATATTATTAAAAGACATTATTAGAGAAATATCTTGAACATAAGGCAGTATGACATTACTATTTTTAGATGTAATATGGTCTTAGTGCAATTAGCAATCTCACACACCGTTCGGATATATCATTCTTGGGTTTTTCTAAAAAGTCCCAACCAGATCAAAGACTATTTTGGGGGCTAAACCACATTATTCATCAAGTTTATCTTCCGTACTTCATAAATGGAAGTTGAAGTAAATAGTTGTCTCATAAAATGCACTGTGCAGAATAGTATTTTGGAACGGACCTTTATATAAATGTATCTAAATGCAAACATTCATTCACCACATGCATACCCTTACAGTAAATCAGCTCTTCCAACACAATGTTTGTGATGATACAGAACTCAGATGTGTGGCAGTATCAGACAATACTACATTGAAGTTCAACATGTACTCAACTGAAGAAAGAGATTGTAAACTATGAATAAAATATTGCACTTTTTAATGTTTATTCTGTAGTTTTATATCTTTCAAGGAATGCAATATTTTTCTTTCTCTTGTATGAGTCTTTCACTTAGACTTCCCGCTTAACTGGTGGGCATTATGAGGTTATCCCTTGACAAGCAACATGCACCTTTGAACACAGCTGGTCAAGAGTGCTGCCTCACACAACAGACTCAGCTGTACTTAAGGAATAGCATTAACCTGGCCCACTCACTCCTCTCAGGTATGTCTCTGTTGAGCAAGGGTTTCTATTTTCAGGGAGCGTTCACTAGTGCTATTCTATGCACACATTGGCAACTGCACTGAAAGTGGGTCTCTAAAAAATCCAGAAGATATTGTGAGCTTTTTATGCTCCACTGCCAAATACCTGGCCTCATGTTAACATACAGGAGATAGGAATTCCCAGTGGTATCAGATTCCACATAAGAGAACTGTAAACCTCATTGGCAGAAAAGGGAAAATGCTCTTCAGACCACTGGCTACACTTTTGTCTTCCAATGCTTGTTTAAGAGAAGGTCATCAGGATGACAAAACTGATGAGGTTTGCAGATATTAGTATGAGATTTTCAGAGCAAAACTAAGGTAGTGCTTCCTTGCCATAGCATTTCCACTGATGTTTTAAAAAACAGATATTCTAAGATTTTGCAGTATAACCTGAAAGACACTAACGGCATATTAATTTTCACACATCACACTTTTGATACACATTTCACACAACAGCTTTTATAGTATTAAAAAGTTCAGTGTAAAACATAGTAAGGCAAAAGATATAAATCTTCCAAGAATCAAAGGTAAAATATCCTCCTAATGGCAGTTTGCTTTCTGTCTCCACCCTGATGTATGAAACTTCTTATTTCTCGTTATAGATCCCATTCAATGTAGCACCAGATGATCACAACCCAACCTGTTGAAACAGTCATATGGTATTACTGTGATATCTATGTTCAGCTTCAGGGTTGATGAGGGTATTATGCTAGACAGAACTAACATGCAATAATATTGAAACGATAATCAAAGAAAAGAAGTAAACACTGAACACTATGGAAAAAACCTCTGTTAACATATATGTGTATAAAATAAAATCACTCACTAATACAGATATATATATACTGTCCAAAGTGTCTTCCTAAACTGATGTCCTTCTAATTATGAGGCTGACTTCTGTGATTTAGATGTAATTTCACAGAATTGCACAATGGTTGAGGCTGGCAGGGATTTTTGGAGACTTGTCTACTTCAAATCCCTGCTCAAAGCAGGGTCAGCCAGAATAGGTTGTTCAGTGCTTTGTCAAGTCAATTTTTTAATATGTCCCAGAATAAAGACTCCACAATTCCTTTGGGCAGCCTGTTCCAGTGTTTAAAAGTAAAAACTTTTTTTTCCGTATATTTATATAAAATTTCCTGTCATTCTGTTTGAGCCCATTGTCTCTTGTCTCTGAGCACCACTGAGGAGAGCCTAGGTCTGTCCTCTTTTCAGCCTCCCTTCAGGTATTTATATACCATAATTAGGTACACCCAAAGTCTTGTCTTCTTCTTATGGCGAAAAATTCCCAGGTGTCTCAGCTCTTTCTCAGAGGAGAAGATGCTCTAGACCCTTAATCATTTTAGTGGCCCTTCATTGGATTCTATCCAGTATCTCTATGTTTCTCCTGTACCGGGAAGCCTGGAACTGGACCCAGTGCTCCATATGTGGCATCACCAGTTCAGAGCAGAGAGGAAGGATCACCTCCCTCAACCTCTTGGCAATACTTTTCTGCATACAGCCTAGGATACTGCTGGTTGCCTTTGCTTCCAATGTGCATTGCTGGCCTCTGGTCAACTGTTGACAGCTCTCAAAACCAAAGCCAGTTAATTGTACTGAAGTGTTTCGAATTAAATATAAGCTGAATGAGTCACTTTAACCTGACATTCCTTCATCTTTCCTTAGGCAGACATGCCAGATATGTCCCAAATTAACAATTATTTATAGAAGGTGTAGTCACTTCACAAGAAGAACTTACAATTTGCCCCAGTGTACTGTGTAGCTTATTAGTCTGGGATCTGACATTAGAGCATACTGAATCATATAAATTAGATATTAGAAAGCCAGTTTCCTAATGTTGAAATAAATTTCATGACTTGCAGTTCCATAAAAAAATTAGTGTCTCTTTTTTTTCCTAATTGGAAAAGTCTGGTCTTTGACTATCTTTTTAATGAAGATGTATTCTGCAGGTGTATCTTGATGAAGTGTGTCTCTTTGAGAACCAAGGAGTTCAGTAAAATTAAGAATTTGACAGTTATACACAAGCTCATAAAGAAGAAATAGATGTCATAAATGTTTGCTGAGAACTAAATGTCTATATCTTCTCAACACAGGAGTCACAGATCTACAATTTTAAAATTCTTTATGCTTTCATTACTGAAATTGAACCACATTGTGGGAATATTCTAAAGCTGAACAAATAATAAAAAATAATGTGAAAAATAAAGATTATGTAAAAACACTCCACAGTTATTTGAACATTTTTAAAAAGGATTTATTGCTCCTTCCCTTTGGTTTGAACTAAAATATGTTTGTGTTGATTCTGAGAGGAAACTGAGGTGTTCAAGCACAGACAGGTGTGTTTTGGTGATTTATTTCATACTGTCTTTCTCTTTGGATTTGAGGCAAGTAATAATGAATGCCTTCCAATTCCACTGTAAGCTTAGGCCAGAGTTTTGTATTCTACAGCCCACTCATTACACATAATGATATGGGGCCATTATATGGTATAGCTTGCTGCCCAAAAGGAACAATAGGGACAGCGTTCACATTTTATTTTTGATTCTCAGGCTAAATTTAAATTGTATACAAGGAAACTTCTTCCTGGTCTGATTCTTAATGAGCATAATAGCTTCTGGAATTCATGCCAGAGTACTTAAAGGTGGTAAATTAGATTGCATTATAAATATCTTCCTATAATATTTTTGCCCCTTAAATATGCTTCCAATTTCACAGAAAATAATGCTTGTGGTTAGTGCTTTGAGTTGTGTTCCATCATTATCTTTCCGTGATGCACTTGCACAGCATGTAAAACCCAGAGATGTTAGGAAATGTGGTGTTAAAAATTCAAATTAGTAACTCAATGGTCATGATCTACAGTGTATGAAGATTCCTTCCCACCCCATTAGCACTTGGTAGTACTGTAGTACTTCAAGAATATAAGAGTAGGAAGGCATCTGCAATCTTCACACTGCTAATGCAGGTAGCCTTGTAAGGTGCCCTTCATAAGCAAGGCTGACAATGAGACTGCACTGCGAATTCTTGTACTGCTCTTCTCTGAATGTGCCTATAAGGAAGCCTTGTTCTGTCCATGGAGTACAGAGGTTAGGGATTCCAGGAAACTCACACTTCATGGTTACAGGCACTTCTGTCACTGTTAGCCATGCTGACCTTGTAGTCCTGAGAGATCTGCATGTAATAAGGTTCCAAGATGCCCCATCTCATCAGTTGTATGCTTTTGACAGCTGAAGATATAAGGAGGACCTCAATTTGTCTAATGCCTTCAGATACTTCCAACTTCTGTACTGTCTGTGAGGCCAGCATCTGTTGCTATGACACTGGACTACAGGTAGCCTTGCTTGTCAGCTGAATAGCTTCATACCTTGTTATATAAGTAGCATTGAATAATTCTTGCTCAAAAATGCTTTTCAGTCTGGCTTGAATGGGGCATTGTTTCTCTCCTGCAGAGAGTTCTTCCTTTTACTTCATTATCTATCAAGAAACCAACCTCTCATGAGCATATCTTAAGAGATTTGGAGGACAAAAAGAGACCTTCTTAAACCCACATTCCTTGAATGCCAGTCTAAATCCTTCTCCAAATCTTTTGCTCAGTTTTTCTTTCCAAAGATTCTATAGTTACTTCACACTATTTAACTAATTTAAACTTTACTAATCTCAATGTTATCTTTAATTTTAGATATATGTTCCCTTAGTGGAAATATTAAGCTATCCAAGCAGCAGCAGATCATAGAATCATAGAATTGACCGGGTTGCAAGAGACCTCAAAGATCATCAAGTCCAACCCTACCGTCGTTACTAGACCATGGCACTAAGTGCCACATCCAGTCTCATCTTGAAAACCTCCAGGGATGGAGATATTCTTCATCACTCAAGAGCTAGAAGGGACTTCAGTGATTTAGACTTGCGTGTTAGCCATCAGCAAGGGAGTGAAGAGGGAAAAGCTATGACTGGAAACAAAAATGCCTCAGAAGTCTTGTGAATTACAAGTCAATTTGTCAAATGCTTTTCATAACGGGATTTAAAAGAGAGTAGTGCTTTTAAGATACAAGTCTCATAAGCAGGTGCAGAGTAAAGCTGAAAAGAATTCATGGATTATTGACCTTATGTTTCTTAAAGACTTAATGTTTTTATGCAAGCTCTTTTAGAGTTCGCATGGGTAGCCTGAGTGTAGCCTAGTTCAGGTACGAATGGAGGGGCAAGTCTTGAAGGGAGTTTGCAGGGGGACTGATAAAGAAAACATTTCAGAATCACAGAATCAGTTAAGCTGGAAGGGACCACAAGGGGCCATCTGGTCCAACCTCCCTACTCAAGCAGGCCCATCAAGGAGCATATGGCTCAGGACTGTGCACAGACAGTTTTTGAGTATCTCCAGTGAGGGAGAACCCACAACCTTTCTGGGCAATCTATTCCAGTGTGCAGCGACTCTCGCAGTAAAGAAGATCTTGCTTGCATTCAGGTGGAACTTCCTGTGCATCAGTTTTTGCCTGTTACTTCTTGCGATATTGGTTTCCACAAGTGAGAAGAGTCTGACTCCATCACCTTGGCACTTTCCATTCAGGTACTTGAATAATTAATGAGGTCCCCTCTCAGTTCTCTCTTCCTGAGACTGAACAGACCCAACTCCCTCAGCCTTTCCTCATAAGTGAGGTGCTCCAGTCCCTTAATCATCCTTGTTGCCCTCCGCTGAACCCACTCCAGGAGCTCCATGTCCCTCTAGCACTGAGGAGCCCAAAACCGGACATAATACTCCAGGTGTGGCCTCACAAGTGCTGAGTAGAGAGGTAGCATTACCTCCCTTGTGCTGCTGGCAATAGTCTTCTTAATGCATCCCAGGATTTCATTTGCTCTCTTAGCCACAAGGGCACACTGTTGACACATAGACAGCTTGTTGTCCACCAGGACCTCCGGATCCTTCCTGCTCCAATCAGGTCAGTGCCCAGCCTGTACTGGTGCTGGGGGTTATTCCTCGCCAGGTGCAGGATCCTGCACTTGACCTTGTTGAGTTTCATTTGGTTCTTCTCTGCCCATCTCTCCAACCTGTTGAGGTCCCTCTGAAGGGCAGCACAGCCCTCTGAGGTATTGGCCACTCCTCCCAGTTTTGCATCATCAGTTAGCTTGCTGAGAAGACACTCTGTCTCCTTGTCCAAGTCATCAATGAATAAATTGAACAAAACTGGGCCCAGTATGAAACCCTGGGGACACCACTAGTGACAGGGCTCCAACTAGACTCTGTGCCATGGATCATAACTCTCTGGGATCTGCCACTCATCCAGTTCTCAATCTGTTTTACTGTCCACTCATCCAACCTACACTTCTTAAGTTTTCCAAAGAGGATACTGTGGAACACAGTGTCAAAAACTTTGCTGATGTCGAGGTAGACAATGTCCACTGCTCTCCCTTCATCCATCCAGACAGTTGCTATCCTTAATAAAGAAATATTTTTTTTATACAGACGCATTTTTTCAGTCATTGTAAACATGGTTATCATTTGTCACATTTCAAGCTTCCTAAGAAGAGAGTAAAAATCACAGCAGAGCCAATACTCCTGTCTAAGACTGATTTATCTTTCAGTTTCTTAATGGCATTTTTTTAGCTGTCAGACAAACACAGGGTGTGTGCCACCTGCATGGAATGTGGTTCTCCATATTTCTGTACAATGACTGGATGCATGTTACAGCTGGAATATGAGACGGAATTTGATCAAAACATTTTATATAAAAAGGGACACTACAAAAGACCTACCAAGTCACAAAAGCAGCCGAAGGAAGTTTCATGGGGAGTTGACAGATTAAAAGATGATAGCACAACTGTCACAGTCTTAGTAGAAATCCAGCTTGATCTCATTAACAACAAAGAGTGAGAGACACACAGGAACAGTAATAAAAACACATGAACAGTAATGAAAAAAGATTATTCAGAATGCAATGGAAGTCTTATTTGAGTGCTCCTGTATGCACAGGCCATAGACAAACCCAGAAGAGGAGAAAAATCTATTATAATATAAAAGATGAATGAGTTATTGTAACTCAGAATTTAGACTTTTTTAAAGCTTTTTGAAACAGATTTCTGCAGTAAATCTATGTCTACAAGGGAGTTTGTGTCATAATAAATTGTATCAAAATAATGAGAAACATCAAGAAGAAAATCCCAAAAGAAAAGATGGCTGAATTTAAAATGTTTTCAGCTTTTAAAAGATTTTCACTCCTGTCTGTGCAGCTCAGACTCAAAGTGAATGTATTTTTAACTTCTCTGGGTGGTATAAGTGAGATAACTTCTTTGTAAGCCAGCTACTAACAAACCCTAAAAATATTTGGCAAAAGAATACAATCATATATGTTCCTGCATGATGAAAGACTGTATATGTTAACTACTTAATATGAAACCAACTCAAGTGTGTATGGATAATCTGCATTTTAGTTTGATAAATACCATTTGATGTTTTAGGAACAAAATATTATTTTGGAATAATAAAATTTTCTGTGTTTGTGGGGTTTTTTGCATGTGTAATATACCATTTTTCACTTCCCATCCCCTGAAAGCATGCTAACTATAATTAGGTTTTATTTCATTTAACAGTCTTTAAATTAAGTTTTTAAGGAACAAATTAGAAATTTATATCTACCAAATATTATTTTGATATAGGCAGGTCTAAAAATGGTGCCTAGTTGTCTCATTTTGTCACCTAGAAAAGGAACCTGTAAAATGATGATCCTAAGCAAGAGTTTCATATAAAAGTTTGAAATTGAAAGCTGGACTTGAGATGAAAGTGAGTTTTAGTATCTTTTAATTGTAAATAGTCCTCCTACTGTGGTGCTTTAAAATACGTGGATTTATACCATTATCTTATAAAACTATAATATAAGCTTTAAATAATAGCAATAGTTGTCTTTGTTCTTCTCATAAAAAGGGATTTCTGATATTCCTAGAGTGACTCATTAAGCTTGTTAACTGATATTTTTCTTTTTCATGAATTTTTAAAAATATGCTTCACAGCTATACAGCTCCTAAAGCAGTAAGATTGTTGCCTCTCATCCTGCTTAGTCCTGTCTTACTGTTGCTTTAGCACTTCCCGGGAAGTGTGTGTTTCGTTAGACTGTAACTTCTTGAATAGGAACTTTCCAGTTCTTGTGTTTTTACTCTAGTTACTACGTGCTTTTATTATGCAAAGAGAAAATACGTCAAAACTATACAGAGAGCTCTTCCTTGTGCAGGTGATGGAGAGGCAGGCTCTTCTAGTCATATACCTCTTGGCTTCCATGGATCAACTTTTTTGCATAATTAAAAGTGTGTAGTGTCACCTGGAACCCTTAAGAGCATCTGACACATCCCAATGGGACTAGTTGCAGTGGCAAAAGGTCCAAGAAAGACACACTGAATGGACAGGAAAAGTACAAAAAGGCATCTGAAAATATAGTAGATTCCAGCTTTTAGACAACTGGACAGCCCTTAGGTACCGGAGATTTTAGTATCTTAAATGGAATTTGATATTTTTAAGCAGTGTTCACAAGAAAACAATTATTATATGCATTTCTGGGACTAGTTGCAGTGGCAAAAGGTCCAAGAAAGACACACTGAATGGACAGGAAAAGTACAAAAAGGCATCTGAAAATATAGTAGATTCCAGCTTTTAGACAACTGGACAGCCCTTAGGTACCGGAGATTTTAGTATCTTAAATGGAATTTGATATTTTTAAGCAGTGTTCACAAGAAAACAATTATTATATGCATTTCTGTAAAATGATTAATTTCTT
>NW_008666741.1:3639-6151 GCF_000695815.1 Acanthisitta chloris | reverse complement strand
CCCTATCAGTGGACATCAGCCTCTGTGGTTCAGAATGCCATCATATATTATTTCAGGACTTACTATTTAAGAGCTTCTGGACTGTCAATGGACATATTCAGACAATGAAGGATGACAGGCATGTTTTAATCAAGCCCTGAATTTGCAGCAGGATGTCCGGGGAGTGTGCACCTAGGGAATGCCCAGAATCTCTGAGGAAAAGTCTGAATGCTCTGACAATCACTGTGGCCTTTGTATAATGTCAAGTCTATGCCACTGCTCTCTACCACAACCAGCCTGACTGCTGGCAAAATTTTAAGTTAAAAACTACAGTACTTCCTTTGTGGCCATAGACCACAGTATCAAAGAAGGTGCCACTTTATTGTGACATAATACTGCTATTGAATGCAGATTCCCATGTGCATATCAGAGCCAAGTCAGAGACCTAATTTATTTGTTTGCTTATTTGTTTATTCAATCATTCATTCATTTTTGTGACCTTCAAGGAAGCCAGCTCTCTGGTCCCAAGAAATTTTAAAATATATTTTTATTTTCAAAGAAAAATGAGAGGACTGCCCTATTGTCTGTATAAAAATTGTATATATCATCACAACAGGGGTGCATGATATGTTCCACAGACCATGCCATGGAGCCATGAGTGTTGTGTATGCATGCAATATCTGATTGATCAGTGCTGAAGAATAGGTTAAAAGAAGATAAATTCAACATTACTTCCTCTTCGTTATCTATAGAGGTTAGTAACCTAAAGCTAAAGCAATCTCTTTCATTTATCTCTCCAAAGAAACCACATTTGAGACTTACATCTATACCCATATTGACTCATTGGGTGTAGCTGTGAATGGAAAGAGAACATAGTGAAGCATTTAATGTCTGCTTCTTAGCCTATGCAAACAAGCAGCATCATCTCCCCAATTCAGCTGTTGTGACCTTTAAAGCTAGAGCTAGTAAAACACTAGAAAATAAGATATTTGTAATAAGAACAATGATATTAAGTAGCAGAAGATAAGCAAGTATCTGCAAATCTTTACTGAATGTCAAAGCTATTCAGTAGCATCACCTGTAGGGCAAAAATTGAAAAAGGCATGCTCTTTATCTCCATAGCTATAATTTCCATAATGTTCAGAAGACTTTAGGTCAATTCTAAAAATAAAACGTGCCTGAAGTTGTTAGTCAAGATTTGTGTTTAATTCAGTTCAAACAGCAGTTGCAGAGGTGAAAGACATTGGATGGCTCTGACCTCCCACGGATAAGAATCAAGACCACTGAAAGCACTTGGTTGAGCTGGTGGCAGCAGTGAGATAGGGGTCAGATAAAAAAACCCCAAACTTTAGTTCAAATTGTAAAGAAAAGCTTCAAAGCACCTCTTAGCAAGATGGCAAGTCTTTTGTATGCTCACACCAAAAATGCACACCAACGTGTAAGACAATGATGCATAAATCAATCTCCTGTGGTATTTTGTCAAGAATTAACAGTGTGTGATAACTACTGTACAATAAGTGACCTTGTTTCTAACACTATTGGTTAGTCAATGCAATTGTTAGTCCTATTCTGAGTTATTTCTGTTGTACTGCAGAAATGTTATTGTGGGTAGATATGAAAGAGGAACTGAATTTACAGCATATATTAAGAATTAACACTTAGTTTTACAAGTTTCCCTTATTCTGTATTTGCAGTGATAGATATGACTGTGTTGCTGTTATAATTTAAAAGATCATTTTAAGGTACACTACTAATTTATTCTCTTTTTTTTTTAAAATTTTCCATTGCTAAATGAATGAAAATGTCAAGGGTCACCAACCTGCCCATTTGCCTCTTACTGCAACACAGTGGAATTTGAAATGGAAACATAATGGGCAATTGTAAAATGGTAAAATTCTTGTGTCAATATGGAACATTTAAAAATCTCCATATCCTTTTTAAATTTTTTTAACACTTAGAGTAAGCAGAAAGATTGTGAAATATTCACAGATTCTCACTGTTCATGATATTAAAAAGACATGAGCTCTTGTTAGATCCAGTTAGACAGTGATGTTCCACTTCATTTTCCTTTTTAAAATACTTCATTATATTTTTAATGAATGTATTGCATTTTTTTATTTGCTAATCATGATAGAATATTAAGATAATTTCTTATGTGAATAAACAACTTTCTTCCAGGTTCTGGCATACCTTTTCTTGTTCTGTAGATTCTGGGTAAGATTTACTCTCTGGTGTGTGAAAATGAACTATCTTACATTGAGGGTCATTACTAGGAAAGTTTCCAGTGGAATTGGTAGATGCAGTCTCTCTTAGGACACCTTAAGTTAAAGATTGAAGTTAAATCAGGGTACAAGAAGTCTGTGCCAGTTTCCTAGTCAGCAACACAAAATTTTGGACGCAGCTTTATTAGGCTAAATATTGCTTCCAGTCTTCATGAGCCAGGAACTCATAATTTTGCAGTTGCAGTTTTGCAAGCACAACTTACAGTATGTGTGGGTACAATTTTCTGTCCTTTAGGTTTTTGAAGGTCTGC
>NW_008666741.1:0-3600 GCF_000695815.1 Acanthisitta chloris | reverse complement strand
GGAAAATTTCACAGTTTTAGCCTGATATGTTAATTTCCATGGATTTCAGTAATCCAGAACACATCACTTCCATTTAAATTTATGTATCATAATTTTGACTAGTTCAGAAAAGCATAGAGTAAGCTGAAAAAAAAAGAAAAAGACAATCTAAAATCAAGCTTAGGATGACTGAAATAAATTACAAGAATATTGCTTTTAGGTCAGTTTAACAGTAAAGAGCCTATAAGCACTTAACGCTATATTGAATTATTAACATATGACTTCTATATAATTGCTCATAAGCTTGAAATTGGGCATTCCCTCAAGTGTCTGCAGAATCAAGGACTAAGTGTTCTGTATTCAGCTCATAAATTCAAAGGCAATACTAGAATCCAGAGCTTGATAAGTTAGCTCATCTAGCAGTAATAGAAATATAGAAATATGTACTTTGTGCTTGTTTGTTTTTCTTTCTTCTGTATGTGTGTATGAAATTCTCCCTTGTTAGTAGTTATTTCACAGTGTGAAGTGTTTTTAATTTGTCAAAATAATAAAAAAATATAAATCAGAAGAACTGCAGGTGGTGAAGAGGGTTTGGGGAGTGGGATAAGTCAAGAAAATGACAATCAATATTTCATCAGCATATCTCTAGAGGCTTCTAAAGAACAGTTTACAAAGTATGAGACATTTTAAGACAGAAAAATGTTGCATACGAAGGGCATAAAAAGTGAGCATTTGCCAATTTCTATTAGGAGAGAAGCATAGCATATATTTTCTGTTGAATAGCTTTATGTTTTAATAATTTAATACACCCTCAGCAAACAAAAATAGTGGCTACTTTTTCTATTTTTGCTCCTTTACACAGAGATACAGTAAAGAAACATGAAAAAGGTTGCTGGAAGTGTATTACACCATATCAACGTGGGACTAGCACTTTCCTGTCTGTAGAAGTCAGGAAGTAGAACCACCAGATCTACTCATCTCAAGAAGTCTGGCCTACTTGTACTACCATGGCAGGAGGGTTGGAGATAGATGATCTTTAAGGTCCCTTCCAACCCAGACCATTCTCTGATTCTATGATTTTTGCCTGTAGGAAAGCTATAGTAATTGAATGCCTCAATGTGAGATGAAGCAGAGAAGATGATGGGTAGAGTAAGATGGACTGTGGTCCACCGATGTTACTCAGACAGGTTTATTTTATATACAGCAGATAAGAAAGGGTACATGTGCATTTTTAGCAACTTAATCATGATTTCTTTATATTCCTGGGTGTATGCTGCCAGTGCTATCCTCTGTCATTTGAGAAGAGTTTGGATAATGTAAAAGGACATTATTTCATGCTTTCTTGCATTTAAATAGCTAGCTGTAAATTGTTTTTCACTAGGGAGTTTTGTAGTTGACCAATTGTGGCATCCTCTGGCTACATTTTTCAAAGTAAAAATGGTGCCAGAGTCTGTTCTCTGCCTTTTATGCCAGCTAGCACAGTCTGGCCACATACAAACTAATAAACTATTTTAGACCTCACAACAGGGCAATCACATCCGACCTGCTTACCAGGAGTGGTATCTGTCCTACACTAACTGTTATGGATAGAAATAATTTGGAAGATTTGGCCTTGACTGAAATTCTAAAAACCTAACACTGCAATCAGTTATATTCTGTGCATTGCTTGATTCTTTAGTGCATGTGCAACTTTAGAAGGGAATTCCTTTCACTGATTTCAAGAGCAAGATTCAGCTGTAGATTAGAGAACCTAAATTAATTTGTTGGCATGTGAACATCCATATGAGTGCTGGTTGTCTACACTTCAATTATGGGCAGGAAAAATCAAGTTGATAGAGCTATTGGAGCCTATCCACCTTTTAGTGAAGAGTGATTTGGAGTCAGTCATTGACCACAAACTGGGAGCAGTCATTGCATTTGTTGAGTCCTAGTGTATATAAGAAATACACACAAGTGTAGCAAATATGAAAAGAAACACGTGGGAGCTCAGGCCTTTCTGGAACAGCAGCTGGAGGCCAGATACACTGGGGCATTTCAAACAGCACTAGATGCCCTTTTTAGGCAGATGGATCTAGCTTGGTCACTTCTAGAATGCAGTTCATAGACTCTATTCCAGATTCTTGTTTGAGGATGGGATAAATGAGCTTCTGAAAACTCTTAATTGTTTCAATAATTATAAAGGGAAACTGGCATAGTCTTACCATAACTACCTGCTGGGTGAGTTCAACTGAAAGAATCTACAAGTAAATAAGATCAAGCATTTGTCCATATATTTGAACCTCACTATTATACCGAAAACAAGTATATTGTTTAATAATTTTGCTGGTAAGAAATGAAAGATTCTTTATAAGGATTCTGCTTTCATTCTAATATATAAGAAGATAAGTGGTGATATGCAGGAAATTATGAGAGAACTGGACCTGGACATGTTCAGTGGTAAGAATTAATTTCTGACTTTCTTGCAATAGGATCAGCTTATACTGTTTTACTTGCAAAGATCCTCTCTGTTATCATCTCAGGAAGATCTGAGCTTCTCTCATTGCTATTTACAGGAACATGAAAGGCAGACGTCTGAGAATGACTGCCTAGCTGATTACATTCTGTTCTCATTATGACTTTTGGACAGATTCACTGGTGAATTCAAATTATGGAGGGATGTATATAGGGGTGTAAATAATAAATAATACATTTGTGGGTATGTTAGGTTTTTTATGTTTTGTTTGGCTTCTGTACTGCATAGAGGTGTCAAGACTTTGGCAGTGGAGGGACTCTATGGGAAGAGGTCAGGATGTCTACTCCATGCTGAGCATTCATTTGGATTCAACTGACTCTGCAATGGATCCACCATGAGATGCAGCTGAGCCCATCAGCAAAGCTGGTGGTACCTCTGTGAAAAAGCATTTAAGAGGGTAAACTGTGATTGCCAGGCAGAAGAGGAGGGAAGAAAAACATTGGGAAACAGCAGAGGCAACAGCATGGTCAGAGGCAGAAGAGGTGCTCCATGGTGCAAATATTGGAGAGCTCATACAAAAGCTGAGGGTTTTTTTGAGCAAGGCTGCATTCCATGGAAAAGCTAGTGGTGGAACAGGAGAAAGTGTGAAAGCAGTAGCAGAGAGGAGCCATTATGTACTGAACTCATTCCCCCTTCTCACTCCCCCATTGCACTGCTTGGGGCAGCAGAGGAGTCAGGAGTGAAGGAGTTAGACTGAGTTTGGAAGAGGTGGAAGGAAAGGTGCTGGTTTGTATTTCTTTCTAAGAACCCAAATCTTTAATTGACTACATTAATTTTCTCCAAGCTGAGTCTGCTTTGCCTGAAACAGTACTTGGTATGCAATCTCCCTGTCTTTCTCTCACCTCATGATCTTTCTTATTCTATTTTCTGCCCCTTCCCCTTTGAGGAGGAGGGGTGAGTGAGCAACTGAGTGGGCCTTTGGCTGTTTGCTAAGGCTAAACCACCACCATTTCAAACACTGTTGAGATTAGCATAGAATAGCATGTAATATGTACCCTTTACTAATGATTTCTAAAAAACACCTCTTAAAACATATAGGTCCTGAATTTCTTTGTGATATTGTAACTAACACAGTTTTAATATACAGTAAATATAAATATATTAAAATA